>NC_141888.1:21652342-21707441 GCF_030686135.1 Camelina sativa | reverse complement strand
CAAGGATGAGGAGTTGAGACAGGAGATTCTGAGAGAGGCTCATACGAGCAAGTTGTCCATTCATCCAGGAGCGACTAAGATGTACTGTGATCTCAAGATGTACTATCATTGGGTCGGATGAAGAAGGATGTAGCTAGTTGGGTTTCGAGGTGTGATGTGTGTCAGCTAGTGAAGGCTGAGCATCAGGTTCCTGGCGGGTTACTGAAGAGTTTACCCATTCCGGAGTG
This sequence comes from Camelina sativa, assembly GCF_030686135.1. NCBI lineage: Eukaryota > Viridiplantae > Streptophyta > Magnoliopsida > Brassicales > Brassicaceae > Camelina > Camelina sativa. The sequence continues at coordinate 21,707,214 of NC_141888.1, read as the reverse complement.
GAAGTGGGATATGATCACTATGGATTTTGTGGTGGGATTGCCAGTGTCACGGACCTTTGATGCTATTTGGGTCATTGTGGACCGGTTGACTAAGTCAGCACATTTTTCTGGCCATTAAGAAGACTGGTGGAGCAGCGGTCTTGGCTAAGAAGTATGTGAGGGAGATAGTCAGGTTGCATGGGGTGCCAGCGAGCATTGTGTCTGATAGGGATTCCAAGTTCACTTCGGTGTTCTGGAAGGCGTTTCAGGCAGAGATGGGCACTAAGGTGCATATGAGTACAGCTTATCATCCCCAGACTGATGGACAGTAAGAGAGGACGATCCAGACGCTGGAGGATTTGCTGAGGATGTGTGTGTTGGATTGGGGTGGCCATTGGGCAGATCACCTGAACCTGGTAGAGTTTGCTTACAACAACAGCTATCAGGCGAGTATTAAGATGGCTCCTTATGAGGCTTTGTATGGGAGGCCATGTCGTACACCATTATGCTGGACTCAGGTGGGGGAGAGGAGCATGTTTGGTGCTAGTTTTGTTCAGGAGACCTCAGAGAAGATTCGGGTTCTCAAGCTGAACATGAAGGAGGCTCAGGATAGGCAGAGGAGTTATGCAGATAGGAGGAGGAGAGATCTTGAGTTTCAGGTGGGAGACAGAGTGTACCTCAAGATGGCCATGTTGCGGGATCCGAACAGGTCATTGTCAGAGACTAAGTTGAGTCCGAGGTATATGGGTCCATTCAGGGTGATTGAGCGGGTTGGACCAGTGGCATATAGATTGGAGTTACCTGAGGTGATGCGTGCATTCCATAAGGTTTTCCATGTGTCTATGTTGCGGAAGTGTCTCCGTGAGGGAGAGGAGGTGTTGGCTAAGATTCCTGAGGATCTTCAGCCTAACATGACTTTGGAGGCGAGACCAGTGAGGGTTCTCGAGAGGAGGATCAAGGAACTTCGGAAGAAGAAGATTCCTTTGATGAGAGTCCTGTGGGACTGTGATGGTGTTGAGGAGCAGACTTGGGAGCCTGAGGCAAAGATGAAAGGCAAGGTTCAAGAAGTGGTATGAGAAGCAAGCCGCGACTTGAGCTTGTTTAGCCTGGTCCCATTTGTAATCCGTGGCTGGAGCGGGAATGGAGTATTCCAGCCCATCTCTCTTGTTACTCGGTCGCTTGGGGAGGTTGGTTGTGCGACTCAGTAACAAGATGAGGTGGTGTTCGGGGTACAAAGTTTCCGTGAGGCGGGGTTTTGGAAGGAAGTTTCCTGAAATAGTAGTTTCCAAAAGTGGAAAGTTTCCAAAAAAAAAAAATGGAAAGTGCTAAATATGCAAAGTTTTCCGGGAGTTGGAATTTGTCCATTTTAGCGCTGGAGAGCCTTGGAGGGGCTTGGGTGTGGCCTTAGTGGCGGACTTTTGAGTCAGTGTGCCCGTGTGGGGCGGTCTTTTTAGACATTTGTGTGGTCTTTGTGACGGGCTTTTTAGCCAGAGTGTCTTTGTGACAGTTCTCTTTAGGACAATTGTGTGGCCTTGGTGGCGGTCCTTTTAGGACGTTTGTTTGGCCTTTGTGGCGGGCTGTTTAGCCAGAGTGTCTTTGTGATGGTCCTTCGGGACAGATGGTCCTTCGGGACAGACGGTCTTTCGGGACTGATGGTCCTTCGGGACAGACGGTCCTTCGGGACAGATGGTCCTTCGGGACAGACGGTCTTTCGGGACTGATGGTCCTTCGGGACAGACGGTCTTTCGGGACTGATGGTCTTTCGGGACAGACGGTCCTTCGGGACTGATGGTCTTTCGGGACAGACGGTCCTTCGGGACAGATGGCCTTTGTGGCGTGAAGATGATAATTGTGTGGTCATGGGGTATCCCGGTGAGGGGATATGTGGTTGGTAGGACATTGAGATGTTTTACGCGAGCCACGGGAAGGAAACCTGGATAGGGATAGGGCTCAGACGTGTTCAGAATCGTTTGCTCGCGACTCTTGGAGGACTTAGGTTCTCCTAGTACTGCCATTTTCAGAGACTTTGTGGCTCGGGAGTATGGGTGGTATATCGACTTCGGATGACGATCCGGGAGCGCGCTGTAGGGTGGCAACCCGAGAGACGAGTTTGGACTTTTCCTTGTATATTTTGGCATGCAGACTTAGGTCTGATGAGGAGCCAATAAAAACTCAAGGTTTAGGCCTAGGAGTAAAGGAAAGTACAAAACGTCAAGAGCAAATGAGCCTGGAACGTGAGTCTATCGTCTAGAGGTGACCTTCTGTAGATCGGTCGGAGGAGGTGCGGGCCGTGGAGACGGTTGCACGGGAGTCCTTGACTGATGGTTGTCGAGATTCGAGGACGAATCTAGATTGGTGGGGAGAATTGTAACACCCGCAAACCAAATTTTGGTATTTTTGGTAAGGGTGTCGATCGACACCTCCTAGTGAGGCATCAATCGACACCAATTGTGGTCGGTTTGGTCGGTTCAATTTTAATTGTCCGGTTTGCGTGGTTGGTTTAGGGAATCCCTAAATCGAGTTTTAAAGGAAGAAAACAACCTAGGGTCGTGTGGTTTTGTCTTATTCGCCGTTTTTGAGAGAAAACACAAAGAGAGAGTGTTCTTGAGCTTTTGGGAAGAGATTGAGAGATTCCTTGCTGTTCTTGGGAGATCCAAGGCTGGGAAGGTGCTAGAAGCTTGCTAGGAGTGAGGGAATTCGTTCTTGTTGGTCAGAATCTTCCTGCAAATAGGTGAGTGCATGACCATGGCTTATCTAAGCTAAGATCTCTAGATTCTATGTGTTTTGGTGCTTATGTGGTTGTTTCTTTGAGTTCTCTATGATATTTCGTTGCTGTCTGGGCTGGGTTTGGCTTCTGGGAGTGCAAGGAGCGGATTGGAGAAGATTGGAGGCGAGATTCGGAGTTTCTGATCGAGGGAAATCGCTGCTCGGCATCGGAGTCGGTCGACACCAGTTGGGGTGTCGGTCGACACCAACGCGAGGACGGCTCGGGACTTTGGCGAGTGTCGATCGATGCCATGTGGAGGTGTCGGTCGACACAAACTAAGGTTTTCGGGAGTGTCGGGCAGGGTGTCGGTCGACACCAGTTTGGTGTCGGTCGACACTAGATAGTCAGTGTCGATCGACACCATCTGGTGTCGGTCGACACCCCTTGTTCAGTTACGATGGATGTTGCATGCTATGTATATTGCCTGGTTTGTTTTATTGATTGTTGTTTGTGGTATGTAGAGATCTTATTGCTTGTGTGTATAGCCCAGTAGATGGGAGGATTGCCTCACTGAGTGTTTATCAAATACTCATGCATCTCAATTTGTGTTTGTGGTGCAGGTAAAGGCAAAGTGTGATCGTGGAATCAAAGGCAATGAAGAGGAGGATGTTCTAGGGACTTGATGATTGTATGGTTATCTGGCATTGTTAGGTTGCTAGAATTGAGTCTTAAAGCATTGTTAGGATTGCTGGTTGTTCGATTTATGCTGTTTTGGGATTAATGCTGGATATTACTTATTTGGTTATTGGATATTGTTTATTGGATATCTATTGGTATGTTGTTCCGCTGTTGGATTGTGAATGTAGTTAGGTGGCTAGTGGGTATGGGACCACTAGTTGTAGTTATTTATTATATTATTATTTATTATTTATTTATTAAAAAAAAAGGTCGGTTGTTTCAATATACCACCCAAATATTTTGTTGAACTCCAACGTTTATTGTTGGCCATGGCTCCAGTGACCAACGCTTGTGGCCCATATGACCAAAGCCCATATTTAGTGATGAACTCCTACATATATTATATATTAGAAGCTGTTCACCGGCTACAACTTTGGAATACCTGAAACCGTATATTATATATAACCATATATAACCTTGTCATATTTCACATTAATTTGAATATATTAAAAAATCAGTAGAGACTCGCTATTACAATCTTTTTATATCACACATGAAGTTACGATATAGAAAACATGTTGACAAAGTACAAGGGTAGAGAATTTTAATAACATACAAAAACTAGTATTGTTATATATAAGGAGTACATTCGGAAAAAGGATCCTACATACCTAACTAAGATGTTGGTGAAGGGTAATCGGCTGACCACCTCTTCCATTATCAAACCTTGCTTCTACTTGTGGTTGTACACAGCTGCATGTACAGTGTTAGAGAAACTTGTACACTTCCATCGAGTCACCATAGATAACAGTCATTGCATTGGTTTTCAAAACATCCATACTTTTCCTTGCACACTCTAGCAAAGTCAGGTGGAGGAGTCCTATTACGATAACAGAATGTGTTGACGTATGACCTCCTTGGCTGAGTACAAAACGCCTTCAACTCTATTACAAAAATCCTCGCCATATTCCCGTATACCTTCAATCCACTACGGCTGATGAGATTCATTGAATACTTGAAGGTAGTGTTCAGCCTTTTCCTCTTCTCCAGATAAAATTGATAGGATACCATAGGTAAAGGTGACATGACCTTTGTCAGGTACAATAATAGTGAGTAAATCTAATGCTCGGACAACGTCCTATTCTTCAGCAAGTATCAATAATCCTTCGTAATAAATTGCTTTCTTGTTTCCTGCTTTTAAACACCGCTTAAACAATGGCCGGTAGTGGCCCTCCTCAACAACATGGGTTGTCGGATCTTTGTAAGTGTAATAATCAGTGGGATCAGAACACAGTGAGAATATGCATGCATCCTTCAGGACATCGTCATGGTACACCAAATCTCAACCCCTACGCTCAACTTTGAGGATTGGTTCTAGTAACCACCACCGATCAGAAGCAACACGTTGAAGAATATTTACCAGCAAATCAGTACCAAGTTCACGCATTGCCAAATTTTATTTGTCAAGGAAATGACAAGTGTTTCGGGTAAAGTAGGTCAATAAATGATCGAGATAACGATCATATTTAAAATTCCACTTAATAAGTTGGACAACTTGAGAACCAAATTCATAGTTTGCTTTATGTGTAATGTATATCTAACTATTTTACGAAGATCTTACTATTGAAAGTACAGAATAAGTAACATGTTTTCAAACAATTAATTATGAAATTAAGCCGTCTAAGTGTGGATGACTAGAAATTTCAACATCAACTTCTTACTGTGAGAGAGTTGACATAGAGGAATCAACTTAGCTGACTGTTAGTTGTCATATCACCACCTTTTCCGTCTCCCTGTTTTCAGTCAAATTCGATTTATTTGCCATTTGAAATCGGTAATCGTAATGGAAACACCTTAGCATCATCATTCTTTAGCCCAACTACATCGCCCACGACATATTTAATGTTTTTAACTTTTCATCTCTTATATTTAATCTTAAAAGTTAATGAGTCATGCACTGTAACCCTAGTTTTAGTTCAGTTTCACTCCCGCTGTTAGGCTCCCCCTCTGCGATTGCGGTGCTATAAATTTTTTTTTTTCATTTCGAGCATTCTATAATAGCACAAAAACATCGCTATTAAAAAAAATCATTAAGCGGGAAGCTAAAATCACATATTCCGCCAACACTTACATCAAAATATTCACTTAAGCGCCAACACTTAGAAAAAAACACAATAACCTTTCTTTACATTATTTTGGAGACGCAAAAAGAATATTAACCGACAAAAAAAAAAAAAGAAAGAGAACAGCTACCTAAATCGTCGTCTTCCTCACCCTCCTCCTTCCATCTTTGCTGATATACTCCTCCGCCGCTGCTGAATCGTCTCCCCCACCCTCTTCCCCCTCAGTCACCTTATCCATCTCCCATTCCTCTAACCCAGCTCACCCAAACTCTAAATCGAGCCAAATTTTAGGGTTTTCTTTTTTGCTTTTAAATTGAAAAATCTCTCTCTGAAATTTCTCCTCTGTTTGTAGAACTTGTGAAGTATGGGAGACGCTAGAGACAACGAAGCCTATGAGGAGGAGCTTTTGGATTACGAGGAAGAAGACGAGAAGGTCCTAGAGATTCTGGAAGTAAAGTTAACGGCGAAGCCGTGAAAAAGTAAGTATTTATGTTTTCTTAGATCTGTTTTTTTTGAGACAGTGGATGTTTAATTTTGATGTTGTTCTGAGATTACCGCTAGTTAGTTGTGAAGGTTTCATTAGTCGTTTTCAATTTCAGTAAGAAACTGATCCAAAACCCCTTTTTATTTCTCCGTGAACCACCGTCTCCGGGGAGCCGCTCCGTCGTCTTCAGTCGCTATCTTGACATCTCAGTCGGTATCTCACATCCATGGTAATTCCTCAACTCCGCCTCTTAATCTCCATCTATCTGTAATGATGAAGTTTGCATTTACGAGCTTGATTTTGTAGATTTTAATTGTGGTATTTGTTAATCTCATTAGGTTATGGATTTGAGTTTGAATGGTCTTTTCTGTAATTTTGAGGTTTTCAATTTGTAACTCCTCTAAATGGAACGTCATCTGATGATTGAGAAGCTCATCAAACACATTGAGAATGATAATCTCAAGCTGCTCAACAAAGTCAGAAGAAGGATGGACAGGTTAAACGATGGAGTATCAGGTCCCTTAGCCAACAATTTTATTTTGTTTTATTTCAGTAGCCTCTATCGTTTGAGGTTTTGTTTATACTAACACCATTTTGTTTTCCTCAATCTACAGAACAAGCATGGTGGGAGGGTCAAGTTACAGCCCATGGTGCTCCCTCAGTCTTAGTTTGATCACCCTGAGAAATGAGATGTTCTCTCTGGTAAAGCTGATTTCTATCTAAAAGGTGTACGAATCTGAATACCATATAGTTACGGACCGTTAATTGGAATATATTGAAACTTATGAGGGCGACATTATTTTCCATGGCCCTTATTTGGGCGATATTAGTCTGGGCCACCTTTTATTCTAGGTCAGGCCTGACTATAGTTTAGTGAAATTCGTAATTTATATTTTCACATTTATAATCATTTATTAGATGAGATGTATCTACTTCAATGGTAGAGTTACAACCACTAACAATTACGCTGTTTTCAAAAGAAATGTAGGGTACACCGAATGGTCACCATTAGCCGCTTATAAAATACACAATCTTACTGATTTCATATTCATTCGTCTCTTACAATCCGACTATCCTCCAGAAAAACGATCGTTACAAAGTTATGATTCATTTTGGCAGACAAACTGATGTCCATTTGTGGCGTTAGGAAAAAGGTTTATGTTAAAATCATTAGGAAATGGAACAAGCGAGATCGCGACGTCTCCACAGTTGAACTGGTTGTTTGCGACGTATTTTTAAGTAACTTTCTTATTCATTGTCTCTCAATAGTTACTTGTTATCATGGTTTTAATCAAAATGACAGTTTATTTCCATGATCGGTAGGGTGACAAGATGCAGACAACAATAAGTGACAACCTTGTGCACCAGTTCTATGTACGTAGAGGGATCGAGGAGGATGAGCGGAAAACCATTTCGAATTTCGAGGTTGAAGTCGACACATCTAGTGTGAAGGTTGTGGATATAAACTACCTGATCAAATTTACTGCAGATACAATAGTTGAAAACATTGATATCTTGTCGAACAATAACTTGATAGACTACCAAACCTTCGACAAGATTTATAATACAAGATTTATGATGGATGGTCTTCTTTCACCAAGATCTGTTGTTTAGGTAACGTGTATAAATCGTTATATTTCCATAATATTAATCATCGATGTCGCTAATTGTAATCTATTGACATGTTAGATACGATGGGGGAAGTAGTCCGCATGGAACCAACGTTACATGTTGATTATCCAGCTGCTGTTCATTATAACAAAAAGACCCGGATAGTCCGGTTTTCATTAAGGAACCTAGAGTGAGACATTTTATTCAATTTTCTCCATGTATTAGATTATTGTGAATCCATGAAATTTAATGTCTTCTAACGGCTAGATATTTAAGTTACCGTTTTAAGGAGTCATCAGTTGCACTATGTTACCTATAATGAAGAATCTGATTTCTTTGACAATTATTGGTGGCCCAGTTGTTGCAGTCTTGCATTTTGGAGGGTTAAGTTTAAGGACAGAGGTTATAACACATTTCAGTTATTAATACATTTTCATTACACTTGACATCATTACAAATACTTACAAATACTAAAGTTGGTTTGCCTCATTTCATATTAGGTTAAAGAGTAGAGATTTTGAGTTAACCTGTTGTATCGAGGGTGTATTTTGACCCTCTATTTCAAGAGATTCATGATTTCAAGATCAGGTTAGACTACATCAACCAGCGTGAGAAGAACGAGGAAGTGTAGTATATGTTGGACGTTTAACTTACATTATTTCTTTGAAAAGAAGCCTCCTATTTTGTATTTCTTTCTTCTCTCTCACTTTTTTTAGGATGTTATCACTCTCCCTATGACATAAATTATTTATGTATATGCTATATGGCGTCTGTTTCGTTAAATTTATAAGTTTGAATATGACGTGTGTACTTCTGTTAATTAATAGATTTTGTCTACATTAAATCATTGTGTTAACGTGAAGAGTGAATGTTATCATGAATACTTCTTCATCATGTTGTTATGTATGCTTTTAAAATGTTCAAAGACTTGGTAGGTTTATAATTTAATAACTCCACCAAAACAAGAAGTTATGTATATATCCACATAAGATTTTGTATATGTAACACATGCCGCTGAGAGAGATATAATTTTGACAAAAAATTCATTAATAGGGTTTATTGGTTCAAATATGTTCCATATCAAAAGAAGTATATTTCATTTACTTTAGTCTAATCAATCTTGTTTGTAATTTTTACAACTTGTTCGTTTTACCTTTAATTGAACGTAAGGCGAAAATGTTGTACTTATCTTCACGTAGATGTCATAGTCTCGATAGAATTCATAATAGCAACCGACCTCCATAAAACAGAGAAGAGCACAATTCGAGGAAGGGATCAATGGACTTGAAGGATACGCAAGTGAATCGGTATATTTGTTTTTAAGCGCTATAATATATGTAGATAACTCTTGGAACACATCTTCGGCGATAAGCCTTAAACCCTCTGATTGCAATGGATAGTGATGTGCATCAAACTGGTGAAGATAACGAATCGCCATCTCCTCATTCCCATCTAACATAGATAGAATCCCACATGCAAGTGTCGCATCAACTTCTGCGGGAACGTTACAACTTAGAAGTGCAATACCATGTTTAATATCTCTATCCTCGGCAACAACCCGGAGGCCTTCATAGTAGATTGCTGTTTTGTTCCCAGCTTCTAAGCATCTTTGGAAAAAACGCCTGTGAACCTTTTGGAGTCCACCATTTGGGTTATGGGATGTTTGGAACCATGAAGGATGACAACAGATGTTTTAGATATCAGCATCCTTTAGAATAGAATTTCAGGCCTGTAGACGGCTGTGACTTGGCCAGCCTTCAATATTTGACCAAGGAATGACAAACCATCAACTGCGACAAGCCTGATAATTTTAACAATATATCATCACGTAGATCAAGTACTCTTTCAATTCCATCGGACATTTTGAAGTAGATGTATAAATATTTATGTATTTGGTGTGAGGTTTGAGTACGCAGAAACAACACAAGTACTCAATAAATGGTGATAAAATATTGTAGTTGGTTGGGGAGATGAACGAAAACTTTCATTTACGACACTTATTAAATGTTTTCATAGTAAATTTCTTTTTAGTGCCTATTTAAATTACCAAAAGCACTAGTTTTCATATTAGGATATATAAACAAAGTAAATTCAAACATAGAATTTACTACACATGGTAACAACATAATAATCCTACTACATGAAACCATTTAACATGGTTACTATATATTACAACATAGTCACCCAAATACATAGTCGGACGTAGAGGTGTATGGCATTAAAACGTCAAACTCGTAACTTAAATGCTAAGTGCGGTGGAGTATAGATGAAAGTAATAAGGACGGTGGTAACAATAACATTCTACATCAATAATTTTAGGCTAGGACATAATAGGACCCAAATGCAACGGTACTTAAAGACGACGACACCCAACAGAACATTATCACAGAATACAACAAACTCACCGCAGGAGCCACCATAAATAACATTGATCACACAGGTTTTCAACTTTTCATAAACTCCATAACCAAGCTTGCAGTCAAGGCACACGCGGGCCAAGCAATTACTCTTGATTTTGTAGGATAACGATAATTGTCGTAATAACAGTAACTATGTATTGGAAAGTACACAATGTGTTGACCAAATGCTCGCCATAAGGCCGTACACTAGGAGTGAACAACGGCTGATGCATGTCATAAAAAAACTTTAAGGTAGTTTGCAGCGGTTTCCTCTTTGCCAGTTAACATGTATAGAATACCACAACAAGGTGGCAAGAGACGTGTTGGGTACATTGCATTTAATTAAACCTAGACCTATGTGGGTGTGTCCTTCTTGAAAAACGATCCGTAAGCCTTCGCAAAACATGATTGTCTTATTTCCAGCTTGGAGACACCTCTCAAAGAAATGACGGTACCAGCCCTCCTAAACAACTTTGGTTGTTGGATGTGTGAATGTGTTGTAATCGTCTGGGTAATAACAGAGGGAGTGGATGTGTGCAGTCTTGAGGACATCATCTCTATACACCATATTTCCACCCATGTGCCCAGCTTTCAATATTGGACCTAATAACCACCACTGATCTTTTGCAACACATAAAAATATCACTCAAGATATCATCAGGGAGTTCAGGGATCTTCGTAGGCATAGGTTGTGGGCGTTGTATATTTTAACAAGGTGAGTTTGGGTAGTTGTCTTACGAAATGCACGACCTAAAAAATCGTGTTACAAAGAATTAGAATGCAACATGTTGTGAAGGAACTATATATTAAACTTCTACTGAAATCGTTGGAATATGTAACGAGACTTACAAAATTGAATATTGTTTAGTTGCCTAATCTAACAGTTAATCAACAAAATAATAATGACATATACATCATATCCAAGCATAATATGACAAGTATGAGTAATCATATCAGATGCCCTACTAGTGTCATGTTGTCGGTTACCAGCAGCTGAACACAATTACCACCAATATATTGTCTAATTTGTTTTAAAATGCAATTGAAATACATGACCACGAGGGCAACACATAGATGGCATTAGTAAATTACGAGATCTAAATCGGGACAATTAAATTGTAGGTGGAAAATCAAAACCAAATACACATCCTATAATTCTAAGTCTCTGAGAATAACCCATATTTTAAGTTTTGTATACATGCCTCTGATAACTTCCCCACTTTGTGATTGCGGTGATTTTCCTACTGTAATGAAATCATGGACTGACGTAAATCCTGGTCGAACTTTTTACAAGTATGCAGTCATAAACAACAAACCACCTACCAGTTGGCAAAAACTTGTCTTGATTAACGCAAGGGACCATATCTAAAAACTGAAGACTGAAGTTGACTTCTATAAGCACCTGAAAGTTGTTTCAGATGCAAAGTTAGAGAGCAAGGCTGGTTTCAAGAACTGGAGTGAAGAAAGCCGTAAGAGGAAGTTGTACATCATGTTTGTCTTATCTTCTTAGCATGCCTGATCTTGGTATCTGTTATAATCATCACCCTCGCCATTTAGTCATATTTAATACCCATTATAAAAGTTTGTAGTAACATTTTGTGTGTCATAATTTAAACTACGACTTGTCAATCAAGTTATCCAATAATACTTGGTACAAACTATCGATGATGTTATGTTATTTACTTCAACTGTAGCATTCAACTGTAGCACAATAATAGTACATTGCAAAAGCAGCATGGAATTACATTTTAGTAAATGTTAGGGTATAAAAAGAGAAAATGAAAATGTAATCGTACACCAATGTGTGCACACGAAAAGCGATATTTAAGCCCTTGTGTTGACAAAAACTATTAGGGTACAAATAAATGTAATGGTAATTGTTTTGTGGTTTACGTAAGGATACAATATACGCAAAGTGTTTCAACTGTACAACCAATAACAAAAAAGATGGAGCGGATGAGGGTATATAAATTAAATTGTGTACTCTGAACATTCAACTATCCAACGACTACACAATATCTTCCCCACACATGTCAGACCTAACATACTCAAAGTCGTAGTCGTAACCTTCCTTATCAGAAAAATTATCGTCCATAATTGCGTCGTTACTTATCTGTACCCCATTACGTGGATCTAAGAAGTCACTGTAGTTACCATCACCATAGTGGAATTTCAAAACCGAAACGATTCATGGATTATGAGATTCTCTCGAACTTAAGTTAGTAATTAAAGTTTGGGTTATCATATCAATTAACTTTTTAATTATAATTGCCAATGACACATACTGTAAATAAACAGAGAATGACTGATTATAAGTAATGTTCAAACTTTTATGTATTGTTTTAGTAAGAATGCTTTCAAACATATTATTATAGTAATTAGGTAACTTTTATGTATTATTATAGGTAATTTCCCATTGTTAGTCTAAAGATTACAATGTAAAATATCAAACTCCACAAAATTTTCCTCCCGGACCACCATAATTGAAAAAGAAACCGAGTCGTTTACTATGAAATGATTTCACATTACCAATTTTTATGTCATAGCATTTTGGACTATCAACAAAAATCTTCGTAGGAAAATAATTCATTTTATGACTCCTATATTTGGAATCCAGAACTTCAATATTTGTAAACATTGCTGAATTTTTATGGCTTCCAACCGGAAAATTACCATTACCCATCGGGGGACTTGAACCAGTAAGGTAAGCATGACTACACCTCCAACACTAACTATATTAGCACCGTCATTCAAAATGTTAAATAGTTCTTTTGGCCAATATCCAATATCTACGTTGGGTGCATTTTTTGTCAGTTGTGTAAGCCACCAATTTCCTGTTGCTTTATCCTTTTCCATACATCAAAAGATAAAACAAACACATTTAAAAAAACGAAAAGAATATGTGCTACTAAATTACTTCTTAAAAAACTTTTATTATATAATTAAATATATGTCGATCACTAATATGATTCATATATAATTAATTTCTAAATTCATAAAAATTTCATAAAAATATATATATATATATATATATAATCCGTAGAAATACCTGATGGATAGACCAACGCGACCAAACAGAGTCTCCTGGGTTTATGTTTATGGGTTGGACTATGGGAATTTTCCTTGATACCTGAATAAACCCATCACATGCTGTATTGTAACATCCTTTTCCATCTTTACCCTATTGAAATCGTGTTTAATATACACATGTTATTTAATTTAAGGATTAAGTATAGATAATTTAACGTAAAACTAAACTTAAAAATGTTCACATGCACACACCTTAAAATATCCATATGTCCAAAGTTGTCTGGTGCCAAAGAAACTTGGATTTATCTATCAAAACGAATTTGAATACTTTAATACTAACAAATATATTTTTTTGTGCACCTACTAACAAATATTTATATGCGAATTTTACAAAGAAAACCACTAAAATGTAGAACTTACAATATAACCCGCTTGAATAGAATTGACTTGGTTATTCAACCGACTACCCATAGATATTACACTATATGAAACCTGATCTTTTTCGATGTATAGCGTATATCCATTATACAAAGCTTCTACACCACGATATGGACCACTACTTGACCATACTCCAACAAACTACTAAGAGCCAGTTATATCGACATGTATATTGATTAATAATTAAGATATATATAAAACATAATTAGATTTAATGTATATGGAGAGAATTAAATGTTTACATGTGTTCCAGGATTTTTGACAGTTAGTGGATGGAAATACTTCTCGCCGAAAAGTTGTGCCTTGGTATTGTATTCATTTGAGATTCTCAATATAGGAACGGTTCCATCTGGACACCCTATTTCACTCGAATATGATTTGTTGTTATCAATGTGATTCCTTAATTCATGTCTTGAAATTGATGGTTTCATCTTTTCAAAAAATAACTTGTATGTCAGCGCAGTTTTATAAAAGTAATTTCAAAATCATGTAGAAGAAGGATATTTGAAATGTCAATGTACCTGGATTGTATGGTTTTGGAGCAAACGATGACCAAGTCCTGGTTGGTTATTAATATCTACGCAATCGTATGTAGCATTTTCCCCTATCTACGAAAAGAAGAAAAAAAAAAGACATGAGGTGATTTTGAACTCAATACATAATTCTTAAAAAATGAAGAAGAATATGATATTGAAGTAGTTAAATAGATTAACATAATAAAAGAGACATGTGTCTCAAGTTCTAAAAAATATCAACGCTAACCTTGAAGGATCTGATAGGCAACACACTTTGATCAGAACGAACTGAGACTGTTGAGAACAAAATATGTAAGAGATTCAAAACCAAAACTACAATAATTAGTGAAGACATTTTGTTTTGGTTTTGTTTCTTCAAGAATGAAAATGGTTTGTCCATAAAAAAAACTATTTATAATAAAAGAAATATAAATACAGTTATTACTTTGACCAGAAAGAAAAAAAAAGGATTTATTTTTACACTATGAATAGTAACCTACCATCACGAAAACAAAAGGAAAATGTAATCAATATATTGACTGGTTAACTTTAAAATATATATATAGTCAAGATCAAATTGGTTTTATAATTATCTTTTGTTTATTTTAATTATATTAATGTGTGGACTTAATATTTATCTATGAATCTTATATAATAAAATAAGGTTCTTTTTTTACAAGCTCTAAAAAGTTGCCATTTGGCATTCTCTTCTTATGACATGTGTTATTTTCTCTTTAATATTTGTATTATATTTTTTTCAATTGACTTTATATGACAAAAATTATATTATTTATATTTATATCTAAGAAAAAAATATATAATTTGATATTATACATTAAAAGATGTTCAATTTATTCTATGAATCTTATATAATAAAATAAGGTTCTTTTTTTACAAGCTCTAAAAAGTTGCCATTTGGCATTTTCTTCTTATGACATGTGTTATTTTCTCTTTAATATTTGTATTATATTTTTTTCAATTGACTTTATATGACAAAAATTATATTATTTATATTTATATCTAAGAAAAAAAAATATAATTTGATATTATACATTAAAAGATGTTCAATTTATTCTTTAATTAGTGTATCATATTGTCCAAAATAATGATTTTCTCTTTTGTTTCTTAACTTTAATAGAAAGAATTAACATGATATGAGTATTACATTTTTTCAATTTGACTCTAACTAAAATAAACTAAAGTATATTTAAATATATATGTATATATATATATATATTTGATTACAAATATTTAGAGAGAAATAACTAAAGTATATGTCTTTTAAAGAAAGAAATGAATATATCTATATAATTATTATTTGTTTTGCTTGAAATTCCTATCATATATTATTAGGAAAAAAAAATGATAGAAAAAAAAAGAAATTCCAATCATATATTATTAGTCATAGTAACTATTTATATTTAAAAAAAATGTATTTATTTATGAACCTTCTCACATATTTTATTAAACTTCATAGTTTATCACATATTTTGTAAGTCTCATATTAATTTGATTAGGTTGAAATTCCTATCATATATTTATAGTTATATTAACCAAAAATAATTAATACTCCAAACAACTAATAAATGTATTTTTGGTGAAACTTCTTACATATTTTAGTAAATTTAATATTCTATCACATCTTTTGTAACTCTCATATTAATAATTATATCCATCTTTAAGGTACAAACATAATATTATTAGCATTGTAATGAATGACTAATAACAATTAGAAACATGATAAATATTAAAATATATTGCATTTTGTCACTCTCATATAGCTTATGTAACTTCTTATAGATGTAAATTAATATAAGTAAAACTACCCAATGAAATAATCAATTTATGATATGCTTCTAACTCCAAATTTTCCTATAAAAAGAAAGACACACATCTCAATAACCCTCATATCTCAAATCTCTTATAAGTTTGTAAATTCTATAATTTTTTGTATTCAATTAACATTATCTTAGTGTATATTTTTTTTTTGTATAATAAACTAAGGTTTCCTCAAATTCATACTTTAAAAAGCTCACAAGTGGCACTCATTCCTCTCAAGATTATATACATAAAAAATATCATAACATTTTAGCAATATCCTTTAGTTATAATATATATATATATATATATATATCATTGATCAATATTTTATATACTTACCATAACATTATAATTCCTCAAATAATAATTTGCTGATAACTAAAGACTAAAACATTCATATTATAGTTTTGGAAAAATTATAGTTATGATAGTTTTATTTTAAAATAATTTCAAGATAGAAAAAAATATTCTAATATTATATATATTATGTGCTGACAAAAAATATTATATTTGATTTACAATTTTGTGCCAGAAGATCAAATCATTTTTCTAGATAATTTCAAGATTTTTTAAAATATGATATTTTTATTCTTCTTCATCGCGTTAAACTTCTTCTAATTATACTATATTTTTGAATTTCAAATTAATACTAGTACAGTATTACACTATACAATACATTAATAATTTTAACTTCGAGGGTTGAGGTTGGTTGACAGAAAGCAAAAATAAATTATTGAGGTCGATGTTCGTCTCTCTATTTTTTATTACTGTTTTAAAAGTCAAATTATCAATAAACTCGACTTATGTAGTCAATTAACCTAATGATGTTAGTATAGAGACTAAATGGTAAATAAAGATACTAAAAGATATAGACATTTTAAAAAACAAATAAAGGTACTTTCTCAAGTTTTTCTCTATTTAGTAACCCATGATTAAACAATAAAACTATAGCATATATTGTATTTTTTGATAGAGTTTGTGTAACATCCGTGAACCGGAATCCCGGTTTGGGAGTTGCATCGGTCGATGCAAAGTATGCATCGGTCGATGCAAGGTTGAGTTTGTGCGTTTTGACTTAAGTCAAACGCTGCGTTTTGGGTGAAGGAAACCCTTAACTCGTGAGTTTTGTCTCATTCGCGTGTTTAGCCGCTTTTGAGAGAAACGAAAGAGAAAGAAAGAGTTCTTGGGTGTTCTTGGTGATTTGGGAGATTTGAGGCCGTTCCTGGAGAGATCTGTAGCTGAGATCGTTGTAGGAGCTTCCTAGAAGCGTTTTCTTCCTTGTGTTAGGTTCAGATTATTCTGTGGCAAAGGTAAGTGCATGACCATGGCTTATCTAAGCTAGAGATTTCTCTGATTTACTTGTTATGTGTTGTTAGGCTGGTTAGATTGTTATTTGGGACGTTAGGGAGCTTTCTTGTGGCTTGGGATCGAGTTTCGTGGTTGCAGGAACGAAGATCCGGCGAGAAGCTTCGGAGGAAAACGATGCTCGGCATTGCATCGGTCGATGCACTTTGTGCGTCGGTCGATGCAGATGCGAGGACGGTGCGTAAACTTTAGGGTTTTCGTGTTATGTCGAGCATGCATCGGTCGATGCATATCTTGCATCGGTCGATGCAAGTTAACCTTGCATCGGTCGACGCAGATCTTGCGTCGGTCGACGCAACCTCCATCTGGTGTCGGTCGATGCATGTTGGTATCGGTCGATGCGGAGTCCTGGTTTGTTATTGTTGATTGTTGAATGTTGTTTAATGGTTAGAGATGTCTCTATTTCTTGTGTGTATAGCCCAGTAGATGGGAGGATTGCCTTACTGAGTGTTTATAAAATACTCATGCATTGCAATATGTGTTTGTGGTGCAGGTAAAGGCAAAGTGTGATCGTGGAATCAAAGGCGATGAGGAGGAGGATGTTCTAGAGGCTTGGTTGATAGTGGTCTAGCTATTGTTAGGTTGCTAGTATTGAGTTGATAGAGCATTGTAGGATGTTGGAACCTTGCTATTTCATGGTTGAATTATTGGATTATTGTTGTTGGCATTCTTTTGGTTTAATGGAATTTGTTTTATTTGGTTATCCGCGGTTATTGATTGTTGTTAGGATGTTAGTGGGTATGGGACCACTAGTAAATTAAGGTATTAAAAAAAAAAAAAAAAAACGGGAAGGGTTGTTTCATTTTGGTATCAGAGCCCTTACGGTTCTAGGTCTAGGGTTCATTGTGCTTTTGCTGTTGATGTTTAGGATTCCATGCTATGATTGATTGTGTGATTGGTCAATTGTGTGTGGCATGAAGTCCTAGAACATCCTCTTCGAGCCTGTTTTGTGATTCCACGGTAAGTTGTGTTTTTGGGTATTAGAATTATTGTTTGCTTAGCCTTCTGTTCTTGGATGATACAGATGGTTAGAGGTGAGGATGTTGTTGGTCGCGGTCGTGGTCGTGGTCGTGGGCGTGGCCGTGGTCGTGGTCGGGGACGAGGTCAGGTTCATGAGGCCAGTGTGAGTGTGACCCAGAGCATGGCCAGTGAGGAGGTGGCGGAGTCACAGGTTCATCCTAGTGTGTCTGGAGACCAGGCTGGTTTGGGTGACGGCAGGGCGGATGGGCCCGGTGTCGGTCACGGTGTTGCCCCGGGTGTGAGGGTTGCAGCTGAGGGTGCTCCGGGCAGGGAGGATGTCTTGATGGACTTGCTAGCTCAGGTTTTGCAGCGACTTCCAGCAGTTGTGCCGCCAGTGGTTGGTGGGCAGGAACCAGTAGTGCCGCCAGTGGTTGGTGGGCAGGATCCAGTAGTGCCGCCAGTGGTTGGTGGGCAGGATCCAGTAGTGCCGCCAGTGGGTGGTGGGCAGGTTCCAGCGGTGCAGCCTGTGGCGGGATTGCAGGCAGGTGTGCAGCCGGGGGCCGAGGTAGTGGATGCTCAGTATGTGCGGATGATGGAGCAGCTGCGGCATGTGGGAGCAGGGTATTTCTCAGGAAGTACCGATCCGAGTGTAGCGGATGAGTGGAGAGAGCGGATGGAGGATATTTTCCTTTCGCTTAGGTGTCCCGACCGGTACAGGGTGGATCTGGCAGTGTTTTACTTGTCAGGAGATGCACGTGTGTGGTGGAGGTCGGTGACAGCACGGAGGGTGCAGCGGGGTATGTCTTGGGGAGATTTTGTGAGTGAGTTTAACTCCAAGTATTTTCCTCAGAAGGCTCTTGATCGTATGGAGGCACGGTTCTTGGGGTTGACTCAGGGGGACCGTACAGTGCGGGAGCTGGATGTAGAGTTCAGTCGGCTTGTGGGGTATGCAGGCAGGGCATGGGAGCCAGAGTCGGCTCAGATGCGGAGGTTTTTGTTGGCTCTGCGGGATGATTTGAGGACTCGGTGCAGAGTGAGGAGCTATGCTACGAGAGCGGTGTTGGTTGAGGTTGCAGCTGGGATAGAGGATGACTTGAGGTCACAGGTGGTTGTGGTCAGTTTTTCGGTGCAGCCACAGCAGTCTCAGCCGCCTTCTGTTCCTAGCAAGGGCGGCAAGCCTGCGCAGGGGCAGAAGCGGAAGTTTGATGTTATGCAGAGATCGAGGCACGGGGGTGCGAGATGCTTTGGGTGTGGTAGCAGGGACCACAAGGTGACTAGCTGTCCACAGAGAGGTGAGCAGCGGGCAGTGACAGAGCAGCGGGCGGTGACGGAGCCGCGGATAGATACTCGAGTGTGTTACTACTGCAGAGAGACGGGGCATATCAAGCCTCGTTGTCCCAAGTTGCAGCAAAGGGCAGTAGCAGTGTTGCAGGCTGGAGCTCAGCCAGGGGTGCAGCAGGGTGTGCAGCACGGTGTGCAGCCGGTGGGTTGGATCGAGCCGACGACTCAGGTGTACTCGACCCAGGAGCCCGGTGGCACTAGTGCAAGAGCGATCACAGGTATAACTTCTGAGATTCGAACTTAGTCAATTCAAAAGTCCAGATTATATTTGTTTTTGCTTGTGGTCAAGTGTTAGGTTCTCAACACATGAGGTTTGTGTAGGGACCTTGTTGGTGGGCGGGTTTAAGTCCCATGTTATGTTTGATTATGGAGCTTCTCATAGCTTCATTACTCCGGAGTGTGCCGAGAGTGTGGGGATCAGAGGGGATTCTGGAGAGCGTTCAGGAGTTGTCAGAGTTGCGGGAGGCAAGTTCCTGAGGGTTATTGGACGAGCTGGAGGAGTTGATATTCAGATCGCAGGAGAGTCGTGGCCAGCGGATTTGCTTATCAGTCCAGTGGAGTTGTATGATGTTATTCTTGGTATGGATTGGTTGCATCGGTATAAGGTGCATTTGGACTGCTATCGGGGTAGAGTGGAGTTTGAGCGTCCAGGAGGGAAGTTGGTTTTTCAGGGTATTAGACCGACTTCGGGGAGTCTCGTGATCTCAGCCGTTCAGGTAGGGAAGATGATCGAGAAGGGCCGTGAGGCTTATCTGGTTACTATATCTATGCCAGAGTAAGTGGGGAAGTCCACGGTTAGCGGTATTCCGGTTGTGGAGGACTTTGAGGATGTGTTCCAGTCATTGCAGGGATTACCACCATCTCGGTCGGATCCTTTTACTATTGAGCTGGAACCGGGGACGATGCCGTTATCCAAGGCTCCTTACAGGATGGCTCCAGCAGAGATGGCAGAGCTGAAGAAGCAGCTGGAAGATTTGTTGAGCAAGGGTTTTATCCGTCCTAGTTGTTCACTGTGGGGAGCTCCGGTGTTGTTTGTTAAGAAGAAGGATGGGAGCTTTCGGTTGTGTATTGACTATCGGGGTTCGAACCGAGTTACTGTGAAGAACAAGTACCCTCTCCCGAGGATTGATGAGTTGTTGGATCAGTTGAGGGGTGCTACTTGGTTCTCCAAGATCGACTTGGCATCAGGATATCATCAGATTCCTATACATGAGGCAGATGTGAGGAAGACAGCCTTCAGGACGAGATATGGGCACTACGAGTTTGTGGTGATGCCGTTTGGGTTGACAAATGCGCCAGCTGCGTTTATGAGATTGATGAACAGCGTGTTCCAGGAGTTTCTGGACGTGTCAGTCATCATTTTCATCGACGACATCTTGGTATATTCTAAGAGTCCTGAGGAGCATGCAGTACACTTGAGAGCAGTGTTGGAGAAGCTGCGGGAGCAGAAGTTGTTTGCTAAGCTGAGTAAGTGTAGTTTCTGGCAGCGTGAGATGGGGTTCTTGGGTCATATTGTTTCAGCTGAGGGAGTTTCAGTGGATCCAGAGAAGATTCAGTCCATCAGGGAGTGGCCGAGGCCGCAGAGTGCCACTGAGATTCGGAGTTTTCTGGGGTTAGCAGGTTACTACAGGAGGTTTGTTCGGGGTTTTGCGAGTATGGCACAGACGATGACTAAGCTTACAGGGAAGGATGTTCCATTTGTATGGTCACCGGAGTGTGAGGCAAGTTTTGCAAGTCTCAAACAGATGTTGACTACCACGCCGGTGTTAGCACTGTCTGAGCAGGACGAGCCTTATGTTGTGTATACAGACGCTTCTAGAGTGGGGTTGGGTTGTGTACTTATGCAGCAGGGGAAGGTTATAGCCTATGCTTCGCGGCAGTTGCGGAAGCCTGAAGCTAATTACCCTACTCATGATTTGGAGATGGCAGCAGTGATCTTTGCTCTTAAGATTTGGAGATCCTATCTGTATGGTGGGAAGGTACAGGTA
This sequence comes from Camelina sativa, assembly GCF_030686135.1. Taxonomy (NCBI): domain Eukaryota; kingdom Viridiplantae; phylum Streptophyta; class Magnoliopsida; order Brassicales; family Brassicaceae; genus Camelina; species Camelina sativa. The sequence goes on along the minus strand of NC_141888.1, from coordinate 21,685,775 downwards.
TTTACAGATCACAAGAGTCTGAAGTACATTTTTACTCAGCCTGAGCTGAATTTGAGGCAGAGGCGTTGGATGGAGTTAGTAGCGGATTATGATTTGGACATAGCTTACCATCCTGGTAAAGCTAACCTGGTTGCAGATGCCTTGAGTCGGAAGCGGGTGGGTTCGGCTCAGGAGCAGGATATGGAGGCGTTGGTAGTTGAGATTAGTGCATTGAGTTTGTGTGCTATCTCACAGGAACCTTTGGGTTTGGAGGCAGCTGATAGATCGGATTTGTTGAGTAGAGTGAGGTTAGCTCAGGAGAGCGATGAGGGGCTGGTGAATGCCTCTAAGGCTGCGGGTGCAGAGTATCAGGTTTCTGCTAATGGTACTATCCTTGTGCATGGTCGGATCTGTGTGCCCAAGGGTGAGGATTTGAGGCAGGAGATACTGAGAGAGGCTCATTCGAGCAAGTTCTCTATTCATCCAGGGGCGACCAAGATGTACCGTGACCTCAAGCGGTATTATCACTGGGTCGGGATGAAGAAGGACGTAGCTGACTGGGTGGCAAAGTGTGATACTTGCCAGCTGGTGAAGGCGGAGCATCAGGTTCCTGGTGGTTTACTACAGAGTTTGCCTATTCCAGAGTGGAAGTGGGATTTGATCACGATGGACTTCGTGGTGGGTTTGCCTGTGTCGAGGACGTTTGATGCCATTTGGGTCATTGTGGACCGTTTGACTAAGTCTGCGCATTTTCTGGCCATCAAGAAAACTGATGGAGCAGCGGTTTTGGCCAAGAAGTACGTGAGGGAGATAGTTAGACTGCATGGTGTGCCTGCTAGTATTGTGTCTGATAGAGATTCCAAGTTCACCTCGGTGTTCTGGAAGGCATTTCAGGCAGAGATGGGCACGAAGGTACATATGGGTACAGCCTATCATCCTCAGACGGACGGTCAGTCAGAGAGGACGATCCAGATTTTGGAGGATTTATTGAGGATGTGTGTGCTGGATTGGGGTGGTCATTGGGCAGATCACTTGAGCTTGGTGGAGTTTGCTTATAACAACAGCTACCAGGCTAGTATTGGGATGGCTCCTTATGAGGCTTTGAATGGGAGGCCGTGTCGTACACCGTTATGTTGGACTCACGTGGGGGAGAGGAGCATATTTGGTGCAGATTTTGTTCAGGAGACCTCGGAGAAGATCCGGGTGCTGAGGCTGAACATGAAGGAGGCTCAGGATCGGCAGAAGAGTTATGCTGATAGGAGGAGAAAGGATCTTGAGTTTCAGGTTGGGGATAGAGTGTATCTCAAGATGGCCATGTTGCGGGGTCCGAACAGGTCACTGACAGAGACTAAGTTGAGTCCGAGGTACATGGGTCCGTTCAGAGTGGTTGAGCGGGTGGGACCAGTGGCATACCGGTTGGAGTTGCCTGAGGTTATGCGTGCGTTCCACAAGGTATTTCATGTGTCGATGCTGAGGAAGTGTCTTCACGAGGGTGATCAGTTGTTGGCTAAGATTCCTGAGGATCTTCAGCCTAACATGACTTTAGAGGCGAGACCATTGAGGGTGCTCGAGAGGAGAGTCAAGGAACTTCGGAAGAAGAAGATTCCTTTGATGAGAGTCTTGTGGGACTGTGACGGAGTAGAGGAGCAGACTTGGGAGCCCGAGGCGAGGATGAAGGCAAGGTTTAAGAAGTGGTTTGAGAAGCAGACCGCGACTTGAGCTTGTCTAGCCGGGTCCGAGTTGTAGTCCGTGGCAGGAGCGGGTACGGAGTATTCCAGCCCATCTCTCTTGATATTTGGTCGCTTAGGGGTGGTTGGTTGTGCGACTAAGTATCAAGATGAGGTGGTGCTCGGGATGCGGGTTGATGGCTCCGGTTGTTGTATTTTTGCTTTTTCTGATGTAATTTCGTTGAGATTGTAACGATTGTGACATTTTTGAGATTAATAAGATGAGTATTTTTCTTTGTGTTGACTGTTGTTGTCATGGGAAAAAGAAATAGCTCGGGTTTCTATTTTTGGAAAGTTTCCATAAATAGAAAGTTTCCACAAAAGGAAAGTTTCCGGAATTAGAGAGTTTCTAAAAAGAAAGTTTTGTGGAAATGTTGAGGTAGATCTAGCCGGGAGATACTCGTTGGCATCAGTATTTGTTTTGCTCAAGGCCGTGCGGGCCCAACTCACGTGATACCGATAGCTCGATGGACTTTGTGGCCAGAGAGTGGGAGTGGTATGTTGCTTCGGATGACGATCCGAGAGCGCGCTTGAGGGTGACGACCCAAGAGCGGGATATGTGAGGCTCCCTGGATACCGTAGCTGTGAGCCGAGGCTCGGCAGTGAGCCAGTATGTCTCGAGGGTTGCGACCTGAGAGCGAGGGGAGTGTGTGTGAGTGACTTCCTGGATGCCGTAGCTTAAGGCGGTTGGCCTGATAGCGAGCCGGCATGATTCGTTGGTTGCGACCACGGACGGGGGAAGCACTGAGTTGTGAGCAAATAGTGTTTATGATGCGAGTATATTGGCTAGAGGGGGACCTCGAGGGTCAGTCGGAGGTGTGCGGGCTGTTGCGACAGTGGCACGGGAAACCTTGGCTGACGGTGTTTAGTCCGGTCTGGAGACGTGCGGGCCGTGCTGATGGTGGCACGGAGGCCCTTGGCAGATGGACGGTATTGCGGGATTCGGGGACGAATCCATATTGGTGGGGGAGAATTGTAACATCCGTGAACCGGAATCCCAGTTTGGGAGTTGCATCGGTCGATGCAAAGTATGCATCGGTCGATGCAAGGTTGAGTTTGTGCATTTTGACTTAATTCAAACGCTGCGTTTTGGGTGAAGGAAACCCTTAACTCGTGAGTTTTGTCTCATTCGCGTGTTTAGCCGCTTTTGAGAGAAACGAAAGAGAAAGAAAGAGTTCTTGGGTGTTCTTGGTGATTTGGGAGATTTGAGGCCGTTCCTGGAGAGATCTGTAGCTGAGATCGTTGTAGGAGCTTCCAAGAAGCGTTTTCTTCCTTGTGTTAGGTTCAGATTATTCTGTGGCAAAGGTAAGTGCATGACCATGGCTTATCTAAGTTAGAGATTTCTCTGATTTGCTTGTTATGTGTTGTTAGGCTGGTTAGATTGTTATTTGGGACGTTAGGGAGCTTTCTTGTGGCTTGGGATTGAGTTTCGTGGTTGCAGGAACGAAGATCCGGCGAGAAGCTTCGGAGGAAAACGATGCTCGGCATTGCATCGGTCGATGCACTTTGTGCGTCGGTCGATGCAGATGCGAGGACGGCGCGTAAACTTTAGGGTTTTCGTGTTATGTCGAGCATGCATCGGTCGATGCATATCTTGCATCGGTCGATGCAAGTTAACCTTGCATCGGTCGACGCAGATCTTGCGTCGGTCGACGCAACCTCCATCTGGTGTCGGTCGATGCATGTTGGTATCGGTCGATGCGGAGTCATGGTTTGTTATTGTTGATTGTTGAATGTTGTTTGATGGTTAGAGATGTCTCTATTGCTTGTGTGTATAGCCCAGTAGATGGGAGGATTGCCTTACTGAGTGTTTATAAAATACTCATGCATTGCAATATGTGTTTGTGGTGCAGGTAAAGGCAAAGTGTGATCGTGGAATCAAAGGCGATGAGGAGGAGGATGTTCTAGAGGTTTGGTTAATAGTGGTCTAGCTATTGTTAGGTTGATAGTATTGAGTTGATAGAGCATTGTAGGATGTTGGAACCTTGCTATTTCATGGTTGAATTATTGGATTATTGTTGTTGGCATTCTTTTGGTTTAATGGAATTTGTTTTATTTGGTTATTCGCGGTTATTGATTGTTGTTAGGATGTTAGTGGGTATGGGACCACTAGTAAATTAAGGTATTAAAAAAAAAAAAAAAACGGGAAGGGTTGTTTCAGTTTGTCACATATACATTATAACTATGATACATCCATTATCACTTCAAAAATTGTGTGAATGTGTCCCAAATTTTAAAATCAGCAGATATTTAATAAGTCAGTTCAAAATATAAGTATCTATAGAATAGATAAACTGTATCATAATTCTTCTTTTTTTAAGTGTCACACACCAATCAAGAAAATGTTTATTATAATAAAATTCTGATTGGTAAACAATTGAATGGACAGAGTGTGTCATATGTACAAAAAAAATATTTTAAATATAGTGAATTTGGAGTACTTAGTTGATTTGATTTTAACCTTTTTTATTCTCAAATGGTTACCAATAAGACCTAAATAAAGTTTTATCATGCTCATAACTAAATATTCAAACATAAATAATCTTAAACATTGTTTAATATTACTAAGAAGGCTGACATTTTAGCACTTTTGAAGGGAAATTCTCAACTTCAAGAAACCTCATTTCTTTCCTTTTATGCTTCTCAATTGTTTTTCTTGGTTGGTATATATATATATTCAAAACAAATGGCAGAAAGATAATTGCATTTGAGGTTACTTTTACAGGAAAATACCTCATTCTCTCTGTCTCTGGTTTCAAGGCACTGCCTTTCCTGATTTCATGATTTTGATTCCTCTGTCATTACCTTTTTTTTAATTGTCTCTCTGACTCTCATCACTTTAAAATTTAATATTTAAAAAGGATAACTTATGGCATATACAAGGCATGGACTGCCAAAATTCCCCTCTTTAACTTAACCCAATAAAGCTTATGTTTTTTAAGTAGCAATTTAGTAATCTATTTATTCCCCACATACAGTCACAAACAGCCTTTTCTTTCAGTCAGTAAATTTAGTTGACTAGAACTAGAAAGACAAAAACATATTCCTTCCGAAATTTAATAAACTTAAATAATAAAATATATATCGTGAGAGTTTGGGTAGGATCCAAGGGGGTAGGATCAGTAAAATAGTGGAATATGGTATTGAGTAAAAAATATATATATATATATTCATTCCTTTTTTTTTATACCCGGAATGATATAGTTTTAGTTTTCCGATTAGAGTGTACACCTGCTAGATCTGGTTTGCACACCTAATTGATGTTGACATGGCTAAGAGTACATTTCTAGTTGGACCAAATCATTCTAGTAGCTCAATAAACTGAAACATTTAAACTAATTGACTGTTAACATAGACTCATCAACTATTAACTAGTTTGAGTGAGTTACTGAGTTTGAGCCAATTAAAATAACTTGTTCAGAGTTTAAATGTACATTTTATTGTAACATATTAATTGTTTTTTGAGATGAATACTGATACAAAAGTAAAACTAACAAAGATTATGTTAGTAGCTTACAAATTTTAGTAAAAAAATATATAGTAAAAATTATAACCACCTAGAGAATAATAGCCAATTGAAACTGGCGTGCACTAGACTGAGGACTACATCAGTCTACAGTCTACTCTTACTGTAAATTGTAAAACTCGAACAAAACAATAAATTTAATTAGCTATAGATCTTAATACGATTTGACGCAGTGGCAATTTAGCGTATTTGTTGTAATTACAACTTAGAAATTCTACGACGACATGTCAAGTTTGGTGGAAAGAAACCTTTAACATAGAATATTATCGATATTAATCAATTAAAAGTAGGAAAATAAACCAGTGAGATTGAACTGAAAAAGTTGGTTAATGGACATTCGACATAATGTTTTTGCATATGGAAAGAATATCCATGTGCTTTTAGAATAAGCCCGATCGATCAAAAAGTTTGATCCATCCTTTAACTTTTTCTTTCGTTACTTTTGAATTTATATGTAACTTACAAATAAGTAAATAACACACATTGGTGATCCCTTGGACTAATATGAGCAAACATCAATTGTACGTACATTGAAAAAAAATAAAAAGGAAACATCGATTTGGAAAAGAAAAAAAAAAAACAAAATTCGTTGCGTTGAGTGTAAATTTTGTAAAAAGACCAAACTATCTGCTTCATTTTGAAACCAAACATTTAGCACAAGCTCTGGCTCGTAAATATAGACTGGAGGATTTGTGTTACCCACACTTCAGAGTAGAAAGTTCCAAGATTCCATAACATCAAGAAAAGAAAAAATTATTCTTTTTAAGATTTATATTTATGGTACGTAACACAATTTTGTTGGTTAGATATCTTGATTAATTTTTTTTCTTCTATAACCATGCATCATAGATCTTAGACTAAATTCTACACTAATCCATGAAGGGGACTATTTTGTTACTTAAGACATACTACGCGCAGACAGTGGCAGGTCAAAGAGATTTGCTACTGAAGGCATTTATATACGTACACGTACGGTACACTGTCACGAAGATTTCTTAGAGCCAACATGTTAGTTATGAATATAGTGGAATTTGAACCTATATTTCCACATATGGAATATATTATATGTTTACATAAATTATTAAGCTCAATTTGATCAAGTTCCGCTTATTTAAGGAATGCTAGAACCACAACAACAAATTAAATTAGACGACACAAGTATAAAACTATTATTAAAAAAACAAATAATGTATATAAGTTATTAGTTAAACTTAATTGGTTGCAAAATCGAAATTAACTTGGTGAAGTTTTGAAATGATAGATAAAGTATAAACCTCGTTTATTAAAAATATGCTATTGGTCTTAATTCTTAACTATGATTTCTTTTTTCGACATCAAACTGAAATCATTTTTTTGCATGAAACTAATCCAAATATGTGATAAATAAAAGTATATGTACAGTTATGGATAGACCCTAAAAGAAAAGGTAAATGTTAGAGAATATGTAAAAATAAAATAAAATTAGATATTAATACTTTTACTTTTTCCTCATGGAACATTGAATAGGCAATTGAAAAAAGTTGTACCCCTATGTCGCAAAGGCATTTCTGTCTCTCTATCCCTCTCCCCATAAATCTAGAGAGAGAAAGGCTCAAGGGCATAAGACCATGGGCATTGGTGTCCCTCAGATTTTGGTCCCTCAACTATAATAAGATTATTTTCAGAGTTTCTTAAATTTGGTAAGAGTATTGGTGTCCCTCACAGTTGGTCCCCTGAATAAAATAATAATATTTTAAATCTTAAAACACATTTTCTTGTGTTTCAAGATAGCTTATGAACCAATAAGAATGCTAAACATCAGAGCTTAAATGCTATATGAGGCAACCGTACAAATAAGAATGGACATAACTAAGCAATTTTGTTCAACCTCTGACTAGAATACTTTAAATAATGTTTTAGATGGTCGGATGAGGGTTGAACTTCACTGATTCGAGCCATACTAGCTCCTTAATCTCTTCTTCAGTGGAAGCCGGGTCCTCAAAATCGAAACTGAACTGCTTGGAACAAACAGGCTCATCGTTAAGGTCGTGAAGAGCTGACAAGTAAGGATGACACAATGTTTCCTCAACTACAAGATAAAGAGCGTGATCAAGCATTAATTAATAATAAGAGTTTTGGCAATCCTTATCAGGTGTGTAAGCTGATCAACGAGTTCAAATCGTGCAGTTCCCTTCTTGCCACGGGCAGCCACAACTTCTTTGAACTTTTGGTTGACCCAGTCCCATGTGATCTCTTTAGGATCTTTATTATACAACTTCTCCATAAGCTTATCTTTCTTACTCAGCATCTTCTCCCAAGATGGATCACCTTTATCGTTGTCTTCCTCTTCAGAATCAGCCTCCACATTAAGGTCATCCTCAGATTCATCCTCGTCGTCTTCATCTTCATCTTCAACATCTTCATCCACTTCCTCAGTTTCTGGCGACTCCCTATATTTGTTAATTTCATCTTCATAGAGCTTGTTGTTCTTCTTCAATCTCTGCCTCATTGAGTTCAAGGCCTTGGAGTTGCTAGTGCTCATCTTTTTCTTTGCTTCCTTGTTGGCCAGAGTTTCGTTTAGGAAATCCTCCAACATCACAAGGGTTTTGATGTACAAGATTGGAGCCTTCACAGCCTCTGTAACCCTCATAACTTTTTCCAACTGCTTGTTAATCTTATCAAAGTTGTCTTGTAGACTAACCCAGTCATTGATCTTAGTAGCATTCTTCATCAGCTCTGTGGTACTAACCATCTCTTCAAAACGCTTGTCTTTGGCTGGCTGAACAACACGTTTACGGAGATCATCGTCCTCACTATCACTGCCACCTGGAATAGCTACCACTTAGGCTTATCATTCAACAATAATTGCTAAATACGGAACTAACCAGAAAAACAAAACAAAAACCCAAAGATCTTACGCAAAAACAATTCCTTTTGGCCTTAGTTTCTAAAATTTTGATTCAACAGCCAAACACAAATCCCATAAGACGAAACAGACAGCGCCAGAAACCAATTCTCCGGCAGGAGAAGCAGCAGCAGCGGCGGCAGCACCACCTTAATCAGAAGCAAGAGCGAAAGGAGTCCACTCTGCCGGGAGAGGAGGAAGAGGAGCATAAACAGTAGGCTTTCTCTTAACGTCCCAAGGCTGAGTCTTCTTCGGCCTCGACTTCCTGTGATGCGCAGTCGATTTCTTCTGCGGCCTCGACGAACACTCAATCACCATCCCTAATCCTCCTCCTCCAATCCCCAATTTCGGAACTTCTGCGGCCTTGAATTGAAGAAGTGAATACGGAAGAATTTGCAAGCATAAGATCGGATCGGCTTCCTGAAATCGTCGAGGATGTGTATTGGTTTGTCGTCACCGTCGAGAGAACAGAAAGAAGTCGAAGAAATTTTATACCCAATCACAATAGAACACGTGTCGAAGTCGACGGACAAAAAAACATCCCAAAATAAGAAGCGTTTCTTCGATATTAGGCATTTTTGAATTAAATTAAAATCAGAAAAAAAGGAAGGACGGCCCAAGTCGTCACCATTGCACATGCTCTAAGATAGGGTTACGATATTTCGAAGCCCACCAAAAAAAAAGGAAAAAAAAAAAGAGAAGCTAGAAAACATTTTGTTCAAGTAGTAATGATAATTTTCCTCCCCTACCTCTGACTTCTCTTCATCCCTCATCATCATTACAACCTCACTTCTCTCTCTCTCTACCTTCACTTTATCATGATGATAGTGATGATGGTAATTCATGTTTCTTCTTCGTCGTCTTCTTCTCCTTCTTCTTTCTCTTCACCTCCAAGTCCCAATACCCAAGAAGAAGACATCAACACACAAACCAAAGATCAAGAATCCCAAGAAAAAGAAGATGAAGTAGTTGATTCTTATCATCATCAAGATTTTAAGATTAGGGTTCACCTTATCTCTCTCTACTTTTTCATTTAGATCCGTTCTTGATCATCATCTTATGTTTGTATCTTCATCCACGTGTGCGTACGAGAACCAAAAGGGGAATCAAGCGTCTCGGTCCGATCCTTCGCTGCTTCAAAGCGATCTTCATCTTGAAAATCACCAAATCAAGTGTGTTTTTTAATTATCTCTTTCTTGTCTTTTTTTTTGTGTTTCCTTTTCTTTTGACTACCTTTTGTATTTCTATTTACTTCTTCTTTTGTCTTCCGAATCTCTTTTTCGATTGCTGTTTTTGTTTAACTGATTTAGATTTATGAATCTACATGTATCACTATGCATCCCTATGTTCTTCTTCCGAATAATTCTACTGAAAAAATTATATCCCATATATATAATGGTTATTTTAGAAGATGTTATCCTGTAGTAATTGCTTGGATGATTGGATCGATAAAATCTAACACGATATTTTCATACATAGTATAGACAGACGAAAAGTTATTCATTAAGAATATATAAGTCTGTATGTGAATGAATTCGTGGAGTTGTCATTAATGATGCGTGTAAACACAATTATACACAAGCACATGTTTCTTAAAAAACTTAAGAAGATGAAGCATGTTCATGTCATATGCATATATAATAGTATATCTTATCAATATACTAGATCATTCCTTGCATACAAATGATTGTGTCTCTTGGTGTACAGTCCAAAAAGTTATGATGGCTAAGGTGACGATGAAATGTGTACGAACATAAATGCATTTCTCATAGTTTTCTCGTCTATCTATATTTGAAAATAGTGCACAGTATATTTTTCAGCATTTTGTTGCTCTTGTTTGTTTTTGTCGGTTTTGTCTCTGCACTCAGCAGCGAATATAAAATAAATGTTTTTGTCATTGATCTCTCAGTTTAACTTTTACACAACATACTTAATTATATGATTGTATATCCAACTGGTACAAATAATGTGATGCTCGAATTGATACTTTGAATCACCATAGTTAAAAACTAAACACAAACTTTTGCATAATTAAGCATAAGTTATGTAATTTTGTTTTAAATCTTGTATGGCCTATTATTCCGTTTATCGTGAGTGTCCCCTTGTCGTTTTGCTTAAAGAATCAGCTTGCTTCCAGTAAAATCAATTGATAATAGAGGCACTTTTTGGTTTATAATTTGTCTTCTTGTATAATATTAGTATAGGCCATCAGGTTTCATTTTCGGTTCCGGTAAGAGAATCAAATTTTGAAGAGAAAACGTTAAAAAAAAAATGGCGGTTTGGAATTTGGATGATTAAAATGACTAGTTATCAATTAGTATATATTTATATTTATATAATAGTACCTTAAAAGAGTGAGACTAGAAAAGTTATTGTAGACAATACCTTTAAAAAGAGTGACCAAAAGTTGTTTAGTGTCTATGCCAGTAAATTTGACCTGTCTTGCCAAATGTTTTGATTAACAGAAAACTAAAACTTCGAAAGTGAATCATTTCATATTGTACAAGCAGTCAAACACAATGCACAACTTATCAAAAAAAAATGATAATTTTAAAACTAACTAAAGCGCATGTAATGTCTTATATATTAACGACTGGTAAGATAGAAGAGATAACATCATATTTTTGTCTAAAAAACATCAATAATATAAAGATGGTGTCTTCTCCGTTCGACTGGCCAGCCTTCTCAGCTTATCTCAATGATATTAAGATGGAAATGGAATAATTTACAAGCTTCTCGTTGACTTTGATCTCTGAAAATGCTAATGTACTTGCAGATTATTTGACACGACAAGTTGGTACTCAACCACATGTGGTTACTTATTTAGACAATTCCTCTCCTCTCTCCCCTCCAATTGGCTTGTTTGTGCTAATTTTTTCCTTTGTTGTTAAAAAAACATCAATAATGATAAAATTATCCATTTTAACAAAATGGATTTTAATACATTTAGAAATATATCTAATTTTGAAAAATATCCATATCTAATTTTTAACTATTCATATCTATGTCTTTCGGAAAACTGTAAATATTCAGATCTGTAAAAAAAAAAAATTATTAAAAATATGAAAATGATGAAAAATTAAAAAAATGTAAAATATAATATCATACAAATAATGAAAAATTATTTTAATCTCATTCTATGTTAAAATTTAGTATATAATATAATTAAAATATTCAAATTTTAATATCAAGAACTTAAATGAGGATACAAATCCTAGATTAGAGTATCTAAACCTGGATTCAGTCATCTGGATATCCAAGTTTACGAAACAGATTGGAGTAGATTTCAGGTCAGACCTCAGATCCTCGAATATAATTACACCCTTACTGTCTTACTGATAGCCATACTTTTGCAACTCAGATTAACCTAATGGTTTTTTTCTTATATTGTTATCTACATATAAGTCTACTAAAAACATTGAAACATTTTACATGGATCTCTTTTATCTTCTTTCACTATCTAATTTTGAAGTGTTCAAGCTATCTTCTAGTGTTTTGGTTGATGTAATTCACTACAAGAAAACATGCGTTTAGCGACTATAACTTGTGACTCTTTATTCAGTCGAAAAAAATAGCGATCACTTAGCGATTCATTCACGACTGTTTCCCGACCAAAGTTACAGAAGAAGCAAAACAGTCGCACATTTACGACGGAAACAATATAGTTGCAAAACAATCGCATTTTGAGACTGTTCAGTGACAGTAATTTATAAAAATCAAAGAGTCACAATTAGCAACAATTTTGCAACGTATACTCTGGTCACAAGTTTATTTATCGATAACTTGCTAACTCCTATTTTTTGCGATGAAGGTGCTACCCATGTGCGACTTAATTGCAACTTCTTTTGCGACTGTTTAGCGTCTAACACCTGAATTAGATACTGTTTTGCGACTCTTTAGCAACTCTCGATTTTTTGAATTTGAAATTTCACATTAGAGAAATGTTAACATGTTTCTATACACATTTCCAATTTGAATTGATCAATATCAGTCATATAAACTTTGTCAAAGCTTTCCATTTCAGTATTTAGACACAAAAATTTCATAATATCTAAATCATTGTAAAGAGTTACATGTTATTTCATAAGAAGGTTTGTAATTTTATGAAAATTGCAAAACAAAGATATGAAAACAATATTTAAAGGTCATAAACTATTTCATATACTCTATAAGAAAATCATGAGTCCATATTATTGATTGATATCAATAGAACTGGTCAAAAATGATAGATTCCAAAAATTTGTACTGTGACTAAAGTCGGAGAGTCACAATAGGGTAACAATTTACGACTAACTTGTTACTAACTTTGCGACTAAATTGTTACTAACTTTGCGACTCTTGTTTTTTTGCGACTATCTTGCTATTAACTTTGCGACTACTGTGCACCTACAGTTGCGACTGTTTAGCATCTAACACCTGTGCTAGATACTCTTTTGCGACTGTTTAGCGTCTAACACCTGAATTAGATACTGTTTTGTGACCCCTTAACAACTCTCGATTTTTTTAATTTGAAATTTCACATTAGAGAAATGTTAACATGTTTCTATACACATTTCCAATTTGAATTGATCAATATCAGTTATATAAACTTTGTCAAAGCTTTCTATTTCAGTATTTAGACACAAAAATTTCATAATATTTAAATCATTGTAAAGAGTTACATGTTATTTCATAAGAAGGTTCATAATTTTATGAAAATTGCAAAACAAAGATATGAAAACAATATTTAAAGGTCATAAACTATTTCATATACTCTATAAGACAATCATCAGTCTATATTGTTGATTGATATCAGTCAAAAATGATAGATTCCAAATATTTGTATTGTGACTAAAGTCGGAGAGTCACAATAGGGTAACAATTTGCGACTAACTTGTTACTAACTTTGCGACTCTTGTTTTTTTGTGACTATCTTGCTATTAACTTGCAACGATTTCGCTACCCTTATGTGACCATTGTGTTACTCTATTTGATAGTTGTCTAATTTTTATTTTTTTTTGCCAAGGTTTAGGCGCGTAATATTCCCCCTTTTTTTTTTAGTATGTGTCTCTTTTGCGACTACTTTGCGACTCCTCCTCGTTAATTACTAGGCAAAGAATCCATTTAGGGTTTCATTATCTCTTTCTATTTTTTGACTAAGTGTCGAAAACCTCTCAAATATCTCTTCTTTCTCCTCTCGAATCTCTCCTCTTGTCCTCTCAAATCGATCAAATCTCTCCTCTTATCCTCTCAAATCTCTCCTCTTTCTCTACTCTCTCTAATGGCTGGTAGGGGTCGCGGAGGCAGATCCATTGGAGGTGTTAGGGTTCGCAGAGGCAGATCCGCTAGAGGTATTAGGGTTTACAATGGTGCAAGTACAAGGGAACCCAGTTCTGCCGCAGTTAATTGGGCCTCCAATGGTGCGACTTCACGCGGAGGTCGAAGTGGTGTCGGAACGTCGTCTCACTCCTCGAATCCATCAGGCTCTCAGTCCGTGACTAATTCAAATAGAACTATATCGTCCCAATTTCTGCCGAGGACACAACAATCGCCTCCTGCTTCTCAACCACCGCGGGTTGCTTCTCCACCACCGCGGGTTGCTTCTCAACCACTGCAGGTTGGTTCTCAACCATCACCTCCTGTTCCTCCACTCATACAAGAACAACCAGACCTAAACATGGAAGAGGATTACGAAGAAGAAAACTCTAATCCCAATCCTGCCGAAGAAGAAAACCCTAATCCTAATCCAGCCGAACAAGACTACCAAGATTTGTTAGATGTTATGCTAGCTCTTCCAGGCCGACAACATCTCCCAGTTCTGTCTGTCGATCCCCTCCCCGACGTTGAGACTCTATGGTAATTTCTCTTTGCTCTTAGTGTTAGGTTGAGACTCTGTTTTTGTTTGATTAAGTTTAGTGAAAGACTGCTTTGTTTGATAAAGTTAGAGGTTGTGTTTGATTGTTTGGTAGGTTGAGATTGATTGTTTGTTTTGAGATTGAGATTGTTTGTTTTGTTGATTAAGTTGAGATTGAGATTGAGATTGTTTGTTTTGTTGATTAAGTTGAGATTGAGATTGAGATTGTTTGTTTTGTTGATTAAGTTGAGATTGAGATTGAGATTGTTTGTTTTGTTTTGAGATTGAGATTGAGATTGTTCTCTTTGCTCTTAGTGGTAGGTTGAGATTGATTGTTTTGTTGATTAAGTTAGAGGTTGTGTTTGATTGTTTGGTTAAGACTAATTGTGTTAATTTGTATTGGTTAAGACTGATTATGTTTGTTTTGTGACAGGTTTAACAGACACAAAGGAAAAATTTCTCGGGTGATTGCTGGAATATTTAGAAGGAAATTTGATGGTCCTTACTACAGCTGGAAGGTTACTCCTAGACCCATTCAAGAGAGATATTTCAGGATATTTGCGGTAATGTCTTATAGCTTTCAAAGTTTTATTATCTCTCATAACTGACTTAGTATCATCACTAACTTAACTCAATTGTAATATGTAGCGGAAGTTCTATTGGGATATTGGGATTATTGAGGTTGTTAGAGAGGGGTTCTTCAAGATAGCCAAGAAACGAATGAAAGGCATTGTTAGTTAAGCTAAAAGCAGTGGTAAACAACATGTTTGGATTACCAGTGCAGAACTGTGGGCTGAGATGTGTGATCATTGGAACGAACCTGATGTAATGGAGAGGAGCTCAAATGCCTCCCAGTGCAGAAACTCCGATCGTAGTGGTCTTGGAGTCCACAAACACCTTGTCGGTCAGAAATTATATGTGCAAATTCATCAAGAAATGGTAATTTAACATTGCTTCCATGATTTTAACACCCTAAACACCTTGCTTCCATGATTATAACACCCTAAACACCTTGTTTCCATGATTTTAACATTTCATAATTTCTTTGTAGGAAGAAGAATTGGGCCGTCCGGTATCATTTGCCAAAGTGTTCATGAAGACACATACTCGAGCTGACGGATCGTTTGTTGATCACAAAGCTAAACAAGTAGCTGAGACTTATGAGAAAACAATAGAGGAGAGACTGTGTGAAGTGGACGATGATGGTCCAGAAAATTCAGGGAATTCTTCTGGACGTTCAACTCATCGTACTCTCAGCATTGATGAAAAGAATGATATCTTTCTTAAGGTAACTCCTTAGTTTCTTTATTTTGATGAGTGTGTATGATTATTCTTAGTGGTAACTTTCTTTATTTTGATGAAAAGAATGAGTATTCCTTTCTTAATCCATATTTTAGTTTTCTTAATCCGCATGGTTTCTTTATTTGCTGAGCATTTGATTTCTTAAGACTTGTTTCTAGCCTTTGATGTTTTTCTTTGTTTTAGTGTACTCAAACAGATGAGAAGGGAAACCTTTTTGGTCTTGGATCTCTTGTTGAGACACTTAGGAAAGGGAAAATGAAGGAAAGTTATGCAGAATCTTCTCCACATCACTTCTCGAGCTTCATGAACAACTTCGCAAGAAGATAGCTCATCTAGATGCTGAAAATGCCCGACGTGAGAAGGAGCATCAAGAGCTTCTCATCTTCGTGAAAGAAAAATATCCAGCATATGATACTATTATTGCTTCCTTGCGACCAAGAGTACCAGCAACAACACCAGCAACCGCATCTAAAGACTCCACACCTGAAGACATCATACCACCAGCCACCGTGTCAGGTACTCACCAGCCACCGCGTTAGACACAACACCAGCCACCACATCCCCTTTCTCCACTTACTCCAAGTTATAAACATTGTCTTTTCTAAAAAAAAACATCAATTGCTTGTTTGAGACTTTTTACTTGTTTTTGCTTTAGGATGATCTTTTTGGTTAATACAATGATTATGATTATGCTAATCTTTATGTTTAATGAATGATTATGATATCTTTTGTGGTAATTTGGTTTTCAATTTTAATTTATTGTGATTCATTCCAAATTTGATAGATAAAACCGGTTTATTATATGCTAAAATGTCACCAAATTGCGACCAAATTTATTTCTATGAAATTATCAGACTAGTGGCAAAATCTATATAATAATAACAATCTGAATAAATGCCAATAACAGATGCGATTTTTCGTCGTACCTTTTCGTGAAATAATTTTTTAATATTTATTTTTAAAAAATCATACAGTTGCGTCTATTCATTGTAGAGTTGTGTTTTTTACCATAAAAAAAAATCATATGGTTGCGTCTGTTCAGTGTAGAGTTGTGTCTTTTCACCATATCTTATTCACAACTTTTCGTTCTAATAGTTATATTTATCTACATGTTTATGTCTTTTGAACTATTTGTCTCTTATTAGATAACTAATAATTAAATCAAAATTTTTAATATTTATTTTAAATAATCATACAGTTGTGTTTGTTCATTGTAGAATTGTGTCTTTTACCGTAAAAAAATCATACGGTTGCGTCTGTTCAGTGTAGAATTGTGTCTTTTCACCATAGTTTATTCACAACTTTTCGTTCTAATAGTTATATGTATCTAAATGTTTATGTCTTTCGAACTATTTTCTCTTATTAGATAACTAATAATTAAATTGTTTGCTGACACAAAGTTTTCGTTTCAAGCTGAAACTAAATAATATGAACTTTAATATCCAATATCCAACATTATTCTATAATGTAACTAAAGATTTTAGAAATCTATAATAATAGCAATCTGAATAAATGCCAATAACTGTTGCGATTTTTCGTCGTACCTTTTCGTGAAATAATTTTTTAATATTTATTTTTTAAAAATCATACAGTTGCGTCTATTCATTGAGAGTTGTGTTTTCTACCATAAACAAATCATACGGTTGCGTCTGTTCAGTGTAGAGTTGTGTTTTTTTACTATATCTTATTCACAACTTTTCGTTCCAACAGTTATATTTATCTAAATGTTTATGTCTTTTGAACTATTTGTCTCTTATAAGATAACTAATAATTAAATTAAAAATTTTAATATTTATTTTTAAAAAATCATACAGTTGTGTTTGTTCATTGTAAAATTGTGTTTTTTTATAGTAAAAAAAATCATACGGTTGCGTTTGTTCAGTGTAGAGTTGTGTCTTTTCACCATATCTTATTCACAACTTTTCGTTCCAATAGTTATATATATCTAAATGTTTATGTATTTTGAACTAATTTTCTCTTATTAGATAACTAATAATTAAATCATTGTTAGCTGACACAAATTTTGAATAATCAAATCAAAATTTATAATATTTATTTTTAAAAAATCATATAGTTGTGTCTGCTCATTGTAGAATTGTGTCTTTTACCGTAAAAAAAATCAAACGATTGTGTTTGTTCAGTGTAGAGTTGTGTCTTTTCACCATATCTTATTCACAACTTTTCTCTCCAATAGTTATATTTATCTAAATGTTTATGTATTTTGAACTATTTGTCTCTTATTAGATAACTAATAATTAAATCATTGTTAGCTGACACAAAGTTTTCGTTTCATGCTGAAACTAAATAATATGAACTTTAATATCCAATATCCAACATTATTCTATAATGTAACTAAAGATTTTAGAAATGATTATATTAATAGAAATATTTAATCAACTTTAATTATGTAACTTAAAGTTTTGTTTATTTATCTTAAGTCTTCATAAAATGTCTTTTTACAAATTTAACTATTCAATAATTAAATCATTGTTAGCTGACATAAAGTTTTCGTTTCATACTGAAACTAAATAATATGAACTTTAATATCCAATATCCAACATTATTCTATAATGTAACTAAAGATTTTAGAAATGATTATAGAAATAGAAATATTTAATCGATTTTAATTATGTAAGTTAAAGTTGTGTTTATTTATCTTAAGTCTTCATAAAATGTCTTTCTATAAATTTAACTATTCAATATTTGATTTTTAGAAGTTGTGTATTTTTTTTCCTAATTTTTGGTTGATAAGTTTTCACCCAAGATAAAATTTATTTTACTTTAAAATTTATTTTATCAGAAAGTTGTATTTACTTATTATAATCTTTTGTTTGATACTTTCACTTAGGATCACCTCGTCATAATATATGTTTATTAGTAATATAAATAACAATAAATGTTATGATACTTGTTACTCTCTACTATAATTTTTTTTAAAAATATCTTATACTTATAATACATACAAAAGAATTGATAATGTTGCAATCTATTCAATTATGCCTTTTCATTTAATAATTTTGAACTTAGAGTTGTGTCTTTTTACCATAATTATTTTTTTTAATATAAGTTTTTTAAAATTGTAGTTATATACTGTATGTTTAATATTTATGTAGTTTTAGCCCTATTTATTATTTTTCTTTTTTTAGATAATTTTTAATTTTATTTTTATCATATATTTTCAAACTATGTTATTACTTTCAAATAAGTTTATAATATATGATTCTAAATATAAATTTAACTTTTTTCTTTGAAATACTTCCCCGCGATATCGCGGGGGTCTGAGTCCTAGTGGTTACTAATAAACGAGGACTATTTTGCAACGACAGCAAGGAGTCTGAAAATGGTCACACAATTTAATCACTAACTTGCGACTGACTTGTAACTACCTTTACGACCGAAGCTTCCTAATATAAAGAGTCTGTAAAGAGTCGCTTATTAGCGACTATATAACGGCAGTCATAATTCCGTCGTAAAATTGCGACCATTTTTGAGACACCTAAATTTTGCGACAATTTCTTAGCGACTATCTGAAATAGTCGCGTAGTAGTCGCAAAGTAGGTTTTTTGCGACGGTTTAGCGATGATTGTTGGAGTCGCTAAACGCTTGTTTTTTTTGTAGTGATTGTTATACTTCTTTACTTAGATGTAAACTTTATTCGGTATTGTTGGAGTCAGAAACAACAATTAAGAATAAGAGATTGGAAAATATGATCTGGGCAGACTTTTGGTACAAATCGACAAGAACAATGAAGAACAACGAACTGGATTTCTTATAATGATTTTTTGTATCGTCTTGCTTAATATTACATATCTCGAACATTCTACCCAAGCCTAATATTTAAACTCGATCCTCAACAAGACTTCTCCTCAATCTCCTCCTGTATTCTCGCCAACAATCTTGACTACGAAATTCCCAGCTGATCTCCTGGTTGACCTCGCCCTCTGGCTCGAGCTCTCCTCCTGGGCCTTTGTCAGGCCCACTTGCCAGGTTGACATTTGCTCCTTAGTGGGCATATCGGTTGGGCCCCTTAACCTAATTTAGAGAGGTTGAAGGGCGAATATCCGGAGAATCTTTCGCGTCGTTTTGGTTTCGCGATCTTCCTCGGGGAAGACACAATGAATCTCGGTTCCGAGATCTCCGTAATGATTACCCCTCTCTCCTAAGATCCAACGGTGGAGACAAAAGGGTCGGACGGCCCAGATTAAAGGAGAGATTTGTGGGATCGCAAAAAACTGACGTCATTATGACTTATAAGCCATAAGTCACACGCCTCGTCATAACCGCGCACTCATCCACTACTTCAAGGTAATTTTTCTTCTCTTCTCTCCTCTGCTCAGTTATTTATGAGATTTAATCTTTAGGTTTGCTAGCTCTGTTGTCTCATCTTCCTTGCTAAGTTCGTTTTTTCTTCGCCTAGGCTAGTTGATTTCTCAATTATTTCGCCTTTTACTTTCGTTACTATGGCTCCTCTCGAACTCTGGGAAAATCATATCCCACCGATTACATCGGTCAAACACCTAACCGACCTTTGCCAAAAGCACGGAGTACCTCCAAACGTGGAGATGGTACTTCGTTCCGACGATCCGTTCACCCCTGAGACCGTCCTCCGGGATTTTGCTGTGCATACACCACGTACTTCGAAAGATGCGGGCTTGAGTTCCCCATCCGGAGGATTTTTTTTACAGATCCTTCAACGCCTCCGAATGGCGTTTCCCCAGATGTGTCTGAATTTTGTGCGACACGTTATGGGGATTTACGTCAGAGGCCGTGAACTCGGACTCGAGCTCGGGGTGGACGATGTCCTCTGGTTGTACCACATTAAACACAATTCCGGTTTTCCCGGAACATTCTATACGTGCCGCCGTCGAGGTCCGGAGATAATCCAGGCGCTTCCCGGGAAGGATGAACGGTGGAGAGAGAAATACTTCTATTTCCGTGTTACTCCAGCGTCGGTGGGAGACTTCAACTTTTGCTCGTCTCCCGGCCCAATGGGCCGTCTGCGTTGGTCAGAATGACCTCTTAGTCGCCTGTTGTCCTTCGTCGTTGCTGTGACTGTGATATTTCGGCCATCATACCAACGTTTCCGTTGTTATTTTTGTTTTATTTTTTTGCTTGACAGACTCCGGAGAGCCCCAATATACACCGGCGACCCGAGCATTAACCGAGAGGTTACGAGCAGGAGAAGTTAGGTGGAGTTCGTTTACGCGAGCCCGTATTGTACCAGCTCTCAATGCCTCGATAGCTCGAGACGTTCCTGTTCCGGTCCCGACTGTTCCCGTTTGTACGTCAGATCCCGCCGCCCATTGCTGAACAAGCTAGGAGTGAAGGTGCAGATAATTCTCCCGTTCGTAGAGGTAACGACCCCTACCTCATTAATGAGATTCTCGTAGCCATAAGTTTTAAGAGGTAGAGAATGACTTAACCGCCACCCCCTTTTTCCTTTTTTTTTGTTTTTGACTAGATATTTTGAGTTCATCTTCGACTTCCACCCCCCCTACGCGCCATGGTTAGGAAACCATCTTTCCGCGAGCTCAGAGAACAATTGCAGCAGCCTTGGAGGGTCCGAGCTGGGGATTGTCGATGTCGCATTGGCTTCCGCCCTTCGCGCCGTTCAGCCTGCACCGTCTCGGGTAGGCTGTGAGGAGGTAAACCAGACCCCCGTGATTTCGGCCGGTCCTTCTGGTCCGACCAAAGAGGTTATGCTCGTCAGCTCGCAGTCCAACTCATGGTGAGCCGTCCGCGATGCCAAAAAGGGCTCGCACTGATAATCCTTGAGTCCCTGAGGCGAGAAGCCGTGAGAGCCCGCGGGAGCCACCCCGTGGGAGGTAACCCCGAAGCCCTCGCTGGAGATCCGGTTGCCTCCGGAAATGGGTCGTCGTCGAGCCGCCCGTTCCATTGGAGGTTTGCCCATTCTCGGGATTCCCCAGCGGTGGATGACCACCTCGGGATGGCGACCCTCTTCCGACACTTGAAGACCGCCAACTGCCAGGTCCCGCTAGTGAAGGACCTGGCCGAAAGAGAGGCGTATATCAAAGCGATGGCGGCTCACGCAAAGGTAAGCCACACTGAAGAACTGTTGCTTGGTTCGAGTTTTGTCTTCTCTTATTCGCATTTCTTTTTGACCTAAGCACCGTACTCATTTTCGGTTTTCCTTTGGTTCGGTTGCAGTCGGTGGCTGCTGACAACAGGCTGGTGGCACTCTATGAGCGGAGGCTGAAGGACACTCCTCAGGCTGCTGAGCTTAAGAACACGACGAGGGTGGTCCATGAGCTCACGACGGCTCTCAAGGGCTGCGCAAGAAAAGGAGGGGGGCTGCTATCAACAAGGTTGCGTACCTGGAAGACGAGATCATGTCCTTGAGGAGTATTCAAGACAGGCTGCTCTCCGTCGAAGCCGACCTCTCCTCTGCCATGGATGCTCAAGCGAAGGCAACACGGGATCGGGACCTCTTGCAGAAAGAGAACCGATGGCTGAAAGAGAAGGCGGCGGGGGCTGACCAGCGGCATGCGGAGGCGACTCGTCAGGCAATTCGTGATGCCAAGGAGCGAATGTCCCGAGACTACCGGGCAGTGCTGGATTCTATGAAGAGCAAGTGGGAGAGGAAGAAGGAGCAGACCGCGGTTGAGAGCGACCTCGCGGAGATCGAGTCCAACCTTCACCGGATCAAGCAGATCGACAAGGGAAGGACGTCGTTGCGGAAGAAGTGCAGGTCCTCGAGACCCAGCGAGCGGTCCCTTGCGGTTAGATCCAATTCCTTGGCGGTTTCAGACTTTTCAGTGGGCAAGCTTGATCTTCCGCAGATTTCGGAGGATTCACTCGCACCTATGGAGGTTGATGCCGGAACGGGAGTCCCACGTGGTCTGGACGAGCACGGGAGCAACGCGTGTGCTGCAAAGGATCCGGAGGCCGGGACGGGGGAAGAAGATTTATGCTTTTGACGTCTTTATTGTGTTTTATGTTTAGGCTTTGCATCATTTGCCCGGGAGGGCTTTTAACCTTTTGCTTTGACTTGCTCGGGGGGCTTTTACCCAAAACTTTGGAGTTATTTGCCTGGGGAGGCGTTTAAACCTTTTTCTTTTCTCATAGAGGTTCCATTATATATTTTCTTACTCTCGTCGATCGTCCGATTAGATATGAGTTTATCTAGGGCGGACGTGGCGGATGGCGAATTCCAGGGATTCGTTATGTTAGCTCTGAAGATCTTATCGTGAGCTCGTTGCTCGAGCGCGGGGTCCTTTGAAGCGTTTCCGAGTTGGGGTAACGGGACAATATTTATTTCCACGTGAGGTTGTGGAGTAGCTGAGCGCTGCTTACTGGAGTTGCATTGGATTCGTTATTGATGAGGACGTGTTCGAAAAGCTCAAAGTGACCTAAGTTGGGTAACGAGGTTGTGCAAAATTCACATGTGATGTCCGAGGACGTTACTGTTGTTTGTATGCTTTGTTTTTAGGCAGTTTCACTTAATTGTGTGATCGGCAAGAGTTATTGAAAGTTGATGTAATGTAATTATCACGAGGCGAATCTGATCGTGGTGAAAAGCTCGCGTTCTATTGGAATGAGATCGTGGGAGTGAATTAAGTTGGAGAGGTGGGCTGCGCTCGGGGGATCGAGCTGCCTACGTACCCCGTAAAGGGATCAAGCCAAATTGTAATTCAGTTATTTCTTGAGGTTCATGACGTTCCAAGGTTGGAGCTCGGCTTTACCGTTGCTCTCGTCTTTGAGGCGATACACGCCATTGCAACGACTTCGGTGATTCGGAAGTGTTCTTCCCATTCTTCTCCTTTCTGTGATCGAACATCCGACGGAGCACTCGGTCTCCAACGGTGAAACGCGGAGGTCGGCTCTTCGAGTTATAGAAGCGGGCAATGGAATTCTGGTAGTTTTGAACTCGCACGTAGGCTTGTTCCCTTTTCTCATCGATAATGGCGAGGTTATCGCGTAGTGCTTCGCTGTTAGCCTCCTCGTTTTTGGGGGAAACAACTCAGCGGATACTGCCCACGAAGATTTCTGCCGGTATTACAGCTTCGATCCCATAAGCTAGGGAGAAGTCGGTTTCGCCTGTGCTACCACGCGGTGTAGTTTGGGTGGCCCAAAGAACCCCGGGGAGCTGAGCGTCCCAACCGGACTTTGTGGTGGTCAAACGGCGCTTGAGGCTGTGCAGGATTAACTTGTTGGCAGCCTCAGCTGGCCCATTTCCTTGGGGATATTGGGGAGTATACGGGGTTAACCGTATACCCCAGTAGTCACAAAACTTCTGAACCGCGGAGGATACCAAATTCATTCCGTTGTCGGTTACGATTTTGTAGGAGATTCCGTGTCGGCATACCACGTTTTTCCAGAGGAAATCCTTCACGTGTTCCCCCTTAATGGATTGGTAGGATTTGGCCTCGGTCCATTTAGTAAAGTAATCGGTTACAACCAATAGGTTAGAAACGCGCCGCTTTCCTGACTGTTTGAGGGGTCTGGTAGCGTTCATTGACCACCGCATGAAGGGGTAGGGAGCGGAGACCGAGCTCATCAGCTCAGCGGGCTGGTTGATCAAGGAGGCGTGACGTTGGCAAGGGTCACACCTTTTTGGTGTGCTTGTCGCAGTCCGCGAGCATGGTCGTTTTTATTCTGAGGGCCAGTGATCGCCCTCCGGAATGATTCCCACAAGGGCCCTCGTGACCCTCTTTCATGATGTTGAGGGTTTCGTTCCCGTGTACGCATCTGAGGTAAGGTCCGGAGATGCATCGCTTGTACAGCTTTTCGCTGATAACGCAGAACCTCGCGCTCTGAGCCTTGAGCTTACGCGCTTGCCATCGGTCCTTGGGTGTGGTTTCGTTCGTGATATAATCACGAATCAGGATCCGCCAATCCGTTTCTGGTGCTGTTTCTTGCTTGTCTCCGGAGGTAAGATCATCTAAGAGCTCGTCATCCTGGTCAGGTGCCTGCTCGGGTCCTTCCGTGTCGGGGCCAGTTCCGACCTCGACTTGGTGGATGCTTTTAGCTTTAACAGGGATAGAGATACTTGGTTCATTTATTCCTTCGACAGGTATAACTCGTTTAACCGAGGGGTCGGAGGTGGAAGCCTGCACGGCGAGGGCATCGGCGGCTGAGTTCTCTCCTCGGGGAATTTTGGTGAGTTCGAAAGATGAGAATTGCTCGGCCATCGACCGAACGATTCGGAGGTAGGCGTCCATCCATTCACAGTTTGTGACGTAATTTCTGTGGTATTGACTGGTTACAAGCTGTGAGTCGCTGAACGCAGCGAGCTCCTTAACTCCCACGCCTAATGCCAGCCGAAGTCCGGCTATTAGGGCTTTGTACTCGGCCTCATTGTTTGAGGCCGCGAACCCGAGCCGGAAGGACTGCTCCATGATTTTGTTGGTCGGGGATACGAGTCGGATTCCGATTTGCATCCCTGCATGGATGACGCTCCGTCCGCATATAGCGACCATCTCTCAGAGCGGTTTTTGGTGTGTTCGTTGGTTGCGGCGAGCTCGATAACGAAGTCAGCGAGGAGTTGTGCCTTAGCGCAGGTCTTGGGTCGGTACTCAATATCGTACTCACTGAGTTCTATAGGCCCATTTGGCTAGTCTGCCGGATTGGCTAGGACTGTGGAGGATGGTCCGAATGGGCTGGGACGTTATCACCACGATCGTATGCGACTGGAAATAAGGGCGTAGCTTGCAGGCTGACATCACGACCGCTAGGTCCAGTTTTTCCATGGCGGGGTACCGTGTTTCGGCATCAACCAGGGTCTTACTGACGTAATAAATAGGTTTCTGCTCTCCCTCATGTTCTCGCACAATACCCCGCTTACCGTGGAGTCGGAGACGGCAATGTAGAGGAAGACGTGCTCCCCATCCGTAGGCATTGATAGGACGGGGGCTCGGTGAGGTACTTTTTCAGTTCTTGGAATGCTTCCTCACACTTGTCATCTCACTCGAATTGTCGGTTACACTTTCAGCAACTAATAAAATGGGAGACAATGGTCCGTAGAATCGCGCGATAAATCGGTTCAGGGCGGCTATCCGCCCCGTTAATCTTTGGGCCTCCCGAGTTGTTTTCGGCGAAGGCATTTCGAGGAAGGTCGCGATCTGTTTTGGATTCGCTTCGATCCCGCGTTCCATGACCAGATACCCCAGGAATTCTTCGGATGGGACTCCGAATGTGCATTTGATCGTGTTGAGTTTCATTCCGTATATGTTTAGTATCTTGAAACATTCTTTGAGCTGGGAGACATGATCCTGCTTGCGCATTGACTTGACGAGCATATCGTCAATATACACCTCCATGGTCTTTCCAAGGTGTTCGGTGATAATCTTGTTGACTAAACGCTGGTAGGTTGCACCTGCATCTTTAAGCCTGAAAGGTATTACTTTGTAGCAGTAAGTGCCCAGTCTGTAATAAAAGTGGTTGCCTCGACCATCAGAATCTGATTATACCCCGAGAAGGCGTCCATAAAGGAGAAAACCTCATGCTCGGCGGTTGCCCTCGACCAATTGGTCGATATGAGGAAGAGGGTAGTTGTCCTTTAGACAAGCATTGTTTAGGTATTTGAAGTCGATGCAAATTCGCTATTTCCCGTTTTTCTTTTTGACTACCATGGGGTTAGCTAGCCATTCGGCGTACTAGACCTCGCGGATAGACCCTATCTTCAGCAGTCGGTCAACTTCGTCGTTTATCGCTTTCGCCCTTTCGGGACCGAGCTTGCGACGCTTCTATTTTATTGGTTTGTAGGTGGGGCCGACGTTAAGCTGATGAGATGTAAGGCTAATGTCAATTCCCTTCATGTCCGAAGAGGACCAAGCGAAGGTATCGTGGTTCTGACCCAAGAATTGGATCAAGTTGTTTCTTGTACTGGTTTAAGGTCGGCCCCGATCCCGACGCATCGATCATGATGTCCTTCCATGATCGAGACTTGATCAACCTTGGTTATTATGGGTCCGCGCAAGGCGGGATCTGTGCGTCTAACGAGCTGACGAGCCTCGAGTTCGTCAGCGATCATTAATTGCTATTGTGCGGAGTTCTCGATTAAGTTGTAGCCGCCTTTGTAATATTGTCTTGAGGTGTGTTGACTACCGTAAATGGTTGCAATCCCACCCCGAGATGGGAACTTGACGCATTGGGGTTTTGGCCCCTTTCAGCTTGGAGTTGGGGTAGCCCATCCGTTTAAAGGCGTCGTAAAATAAGAGATCGACGGAGCTCCCAGTATCGATAATTATTCGCGAGAGCTCGCATCCTCGACGTCTAATCTCACTATTAGAGCGTCGTCGTGCGGCTTATCCAGATCAGCGGTCTCGCTTTCCCTGAAGGTGATCTCAAAGTCCGGGTCAGAGCGGGGTTTCCGCTCCCGGTGGTAACTTTCGACCCTGCGCTAGTACGCTTTGATCGAATTCACTGAGTTACGACACAAGGAAGACCCTTCCGTGATAAAGTCAACCCTATGGATCGGGTCGGAGTCTCTGAAGCATCGGGAGATGATCGGCGGAGACTTGCGAGCTTCCGGGGTGCCGGAGGTGGGGTAAAGACCGATCCGGGGGAGGTGCGGCAAAGGGAAAGCCCTTTGAAAACCAGGTCAATACGTTTCTTTGGGGCTGGGGGGGGGGGAAGACCCCTCGTCCTCATCGGTTCTTTCACGTTTTGCGGGGGCTTCCTCGTTGTTCGCATTGGCTTCTCTCGCCTTTTCTCCCTCTTTCTCGAGGTCGATTTCTCCGAGCTCTCTTGCTTCATGCTTTCGTGCGAGGAAGCGTCCCACAGTTCTGTACTCTTCGGTCGAGTCACCTCGTATTTTGTAATACTTACAGAACTTCTCGGGGTCAAAGTTCGGGTTCTTGGTCCTCGGCGCCGAATCAACCGCGAAAGCATGTAGACCGGACTCTAATGGTTCCTTCCGGAAAGTCTTTTTGGAAGGGTTGAATGGTGCCTTTGCCGACTTATGGATCTCGGCCATGGCGGCTCGCTTTTCCTCGGCTCGGGCAAAATTAATTGACCTGGGAGCGTATCATCGAGCGACGGTGGTTGTCGGACGGTGAGCTCCTCTCGGGATTTTGAAGTATACCATAGGCCATGCCGAAGGGCCGCTAGGCGACCTCGTCATTCAAGTTGGTTATCCTGGCTTTGGTTGACTTGAAGCGATTGATGTACTCGCAGAGCGGTTCGTCCTTTTTCTTGGACTAGAAGCCAAAGATCTGATTCGGTCACCATAGCTTGGAAGAAGACCGAATATTGTTTCAAGAATGCTGAGGCGAGTTGGTCGAAGCTATCGATGGAATTAGATTCCAAAGAAGCGAACCACTCTAATGCCGGTTCTACTAAATTTACGGCAAAGTAGCGGCAGTAACCGGCTTCACACTCGTCATCGGTGAGGTAAGCTTTGGTTATTGCAAGTCTGAAAGCTCGGAGGTGTGCTCCGGGGTCCGACGCACCTGCGTATTCGGGAAGGCGAAGCTTACCCACGTCGCGAAGGTAAACTTTTGCTATTTGGTCGGTGAACGGGGTGCGCCTCATTTCGGCGATGACACAAAGCGGATTGCTCGTGGCTAAATGCACCTTAGAGCGGATTTGAGCCATCTCGGCATTTGCTTTATTTATGTATTTGGTGAGGAACTGAGTGCTGATTGCATCGCTCCTCAGGGGTCCGGTGAGACCGAGAGCATCGATCGACGTCGCCCGTAGTGCCCCGCTTCCGAATTCCTCGGTCAAAGCCGTATTCAATCTGGTTGAGGAGTTCTCAGGAGCACCTGGGGTGTCGATGATGTGCTCGACTGATCCGACATACCCGGCTGAGGGGTGCTCATCAGGTCGTGAGCTCGCGTTACCATTTAGGGCTGACGAGCTCGGAACCCCGTTATTTTCTGAGGGCGGCGAACACGGGCAGCGTTATGATCCCGGGTGGGGTGACGTGGACCGCCTCGAAATCGAGACGAGTCCGAGGGTATTGCCCTTTCCATGGGATCGGTTAAAACTATCCCCAAAGGATAAGTGGTGCCCCGGTTGAGGTTGGGATTTGCGCGAGACGCGAGTTCTTGCTCGTGTCGTTCAATCCTGTTCATGAGGGCCCGGTTTGTCGCATCTTGTCTTTGTGTCTTGTCGATCAAGATGGCAAGCATTCCTCAAATCTCGGAAAGATCGTTCCCACCGGGATTTCCGACAGAGGACAGCAGCGCTTGACGCTGTCCGGGTCGGTTCGTTCCGTTATTCTCTGACCGAATCCACACCCGGAACTGATTTCTGTTTCCCATTGGGATCGCGGGGATCGTGGGAGTAATTCCGACGGAGACCCTGGGTTCGTGCTACCGAGATCCTGAGCCGCAACGGATCTGTGATGTTTGAGACCCGAGCCGCCCGAGATGTTCTCGTTTGGTGTGTGATCGTCATCGAGTGACGGGCCTGTCCCGGGTCTAATTGGATTCGAGACCTCGTGATCGGACTGGGCTGGTGGAACGTGCGCGTCCTGAGAAGGAGCGCTGTTGGGGATTGACCTGTGGTTTGTCGCTGGTGAAGCGGTTTCTGGCACGGTCGTACTAGCTGTGGATGGATCCATTTCGCCTTGATTTCTTCAAAGAAGTCGATTTTCGAGGATAGAAAGACCTAAGTCCCCACAGGCGGCGCCAAATTGTTGGAGTCAGAAAACAACAATTAAGAATAAGAGATTGAAAAATATGATCTGGGCAGACTTTCGGTACAAATCGACAAGAACAATGAAGAACAACGAACTGGATTTCTTATATTGATTTTCTGTATCGTCTTGCTTAATATTACATATCTCGAACATTCTACCCAAGCCTAATATTTAAACTCGATCCTCAACAAGACTTCTCCTCAATCTCCTCCTGTATTCTCGCCCACAATCTTGACTACGAAATTCCGAGCTGTTCTCCTGGTTGACCTCGCCCTCTGGCTCGAGCTCTCCTTATTGGGCCTTTGTCAGGCCCACTTGCCAGGTTGACATTTTGCTCCTTAGTGGGCTTATGGGTTGGGCCGTTAATTCGCGAAACCCGACACCAACAGGTATTAATCTTTTTTCATTTGAATAGCTTTGTTAGAAACATATTGATTGACATGGGGACCGGACAAAAAATTTGTCGACCTCGCAGATTTTGAACCGAACTAGACCAGGCCTGGTTTGCCTGATTAACCATAACTATCCATGTAAACCTATCAAATTGAAACCCATCTGTAGTAGCAACTAGCAAACCTAACTATCCATAATGGGATGTTTGATGAGAGGCCCACAGTTTTTACTTAACCGGCCCCCTTAATTAGTGACGTGTAGATAAAGTTGGGTTTTTGCTAATCTGGAAACAAATTTGTAGAAAAAGGGATTTACTGCATTTACCGAAGAAGTCAAAACTAAATTCTAAAGAGGAATAGACTCCAGAAAGTCAAACAATCAAAAGATACCACAAAAGAATTGCATTAATTAAATACTTAATGTAAAAGATAATTACATATACACGAAATCTAAATAGAGAATATTTACTTCTTCTATGGTACTTTTAATTTAATGCACACCAACGTCACCAATAATTTAGATTTATTATCTTTATTTTTGGTCAAAGATTAGATTTTAATTTGTTAACCAATTTGTAAACATTATAATTACTTCTCTATCTAACCAAACCAAACCCTATAAAACGTGTGGCTTTGTTATTAATCACGATGTTAATTATATATATACATTGTCTCACCTAATCAAATCTTTTTTTTTCTCTCTCTGTCTCTATTATTCATACAATATGGAGAAAAATTCTTGGGCCGATCAATGGGACAACAGCAATCAATCGTCGGGAAAAACAACGGACGGCGGAGGCGCGTCGGGGAAATACAAAGAGAAAGTGGGGGCTGGATTAGAGAAGACTAAAGCGGTTGCGAGTTCGGGGTTGAAGAAGGTGAAGATAGGAACGTCTTTGGGTTTTAATTGGGTTAAAGACAAGTATACCAAAACCACCACTAAGAATTGATTCGTATCTTTTCTTTTTTGGAATTTACATATTTGTATTCTTCTTCTTTTTTTGTAACAATAAAATAATATGTCTTGATTTTTATTTTCTTCTTAATGATCGGAGATAGTTAAAGACTTGCATTTTAAACAAATAAATTACAGGAAGAAGGACACAGACACGGTTATCAAGACACTCCCCGCAATCAAGCTACCCGGCGCCGGTGAGGCCTTCGGCCGCCAGCGTCGGGACAAAATCGATCAATCTCTCCCCCAGTTTTTCTCTGTTTTCTCTAGTGTAGCTCTGTTTAAATTTTTTCCCCAATTTGTTATCTTTTTTAATCCTCCCCAAACCCTAATAAAAACTATCTCTAATCACACCAGCGAAAACCGTCTGTGTCCGCCGATCTGCTACTCACCGGAGAGAACCTCTTCACAAAGCTCGGACACCAACCGTACTCTCTCCTCACCGTGGTTATTTCAAGCAGAACTAGGATTCTCCCCAGTAGACCTAGGTTCCATCGCCGATCCAAACCGAGGTCACCGGCTGTTCCCGCCGATCTTTCAATCACCGGAGTTGCGCTTTGCAGCACAAAACCCTCCATTAGTCTCGGGAAGCCGCCACATCTATGTTTCATCTTGGCAATCGGTTTCAAAGTTAGGATTTTCCCCAGTGGACCTAACTACCAATGGCGACTTTTACCACGGATACCACACGATGCCGCTGCTCTCTCACTCACCGGAGAAGTCTCCTGCACCGTAGACCTCGCTGCAGCTCTCGGACGGCGACCTTTCTCGATATCCTGTGCGGCGCTTCCTGCTGAAACTAGGGTTATCCCTAGTGGACCTAGTTTTCAGCTTAGGCCCATTAAGCCAAAAAAGCCCTTAGGTCATCAAATCTTTTCAAACGGACATCAATAGCATCTCTCAGCCCAACTCCTCACCGCATATGAATCGCCATTGTCTTGAACTGATATGTTTACCGATAATTGATGGTCGAAGACTCCATCGGCGAAAGGTAACACCAGCTCTGCTTTGGCTACTCATACATCCTATACAGAACCTGGCTTTAGATGTTTTTAGGGGCTTGTGGTTTGAAGAAAATTCAATATGGTTCCCTAGTTCATGTATCTCGATCTGTTCTAGCACTAGTGATAAACTTGGCTCTGATTTTATGCTCATTGACGAGTATCACTTAAGCTGGTCATCTGATGATTTAAAGCATCCTTTTCGTCCCACTCCTACCACTCCGATCCAAGACCATCTAATGTTTAGTGCGAATCATCGATATGATCCAATCTTTATGCTTTGTTTGGTAAAGCAACATTGTCCTGACTACAAAACCATAGTCTACCAACCGTTCGCTAAGAACACCTTTTCAACGTCATTAAGTCTAGATTTGACTATGACAAGCTTGTCTACCTTTGAGCTACTCATGGAAGACCTCTCAACAAACCTTGATCTCACATGGGGCAACCTGCTTGTCTACCTTTGAGATGATTTGGGAGGAGAGTTCGACTTTCGGATTCGCGCAGATCGTGATTGCAGAGGAGGCATCGATCGACACTCAAGAGCATCGGTCGACACCATTTTGAGGGGCATCGGTCGACACTGATTGGCATCGGTCGACACCTTTGTTGTAGCATCGATCGACATCGTTTGGCATCGGTCGACACTAGTCTTATCCGAGACTTGTTTTTCCTGGTTCGATGTATTGTTGTGTGTTGTTTGTTTTGCTTAAACTTGAGGGTCTCATTTGCTTGTGTGTATAACCTAGTAGATGGAAGGATGGCCTCACTAAGTATTTATGATAATACTTACGCATCTCAATTGTTGTTTGTGATGTGCAGGTAAAGGCAAAGTGTGATCGTGGAATCAAGGCGATGAGGAAGGGATGTTCTAGAGACTTGATTGATTGTGGTCTAGCTGTTGTTAGGTTGCTAGATTAAGTCAAAGGAACATTGTAGGATGTTAGTTGTTGGTTATCTCTTTATTTGATTGGTGTTATTGGTTATTGGATTTGAATGTTGGAATTCTTTTGGTTTAATGGAATTTGTTTTATTTGATCATCCGCGGTTATTGATTGATGTTAGGATGTTAGTGGGTATGGGACCACTAGTAAATTAAGGTATTAAAAAAAAAAACGGGAAGGGTTGTTTCATTTTGGTATCAGAGCCCTTACGGTTCTAGGCCTAGGGTTCATTGTGCTTTTGCTGTTGATGTTTAGGATTCCATGCTATAATTGATTGTGTGATTGGCAATTGTGGTGTGGCATGAAGTCCTAGAACATCCTCTTCGAGCCTGTGTTGTGATTCCACGGTAAGTTGTGTTTCTTGTGTATTAGAATTATTGTTTGCTTAGCCTTCTGTTCTTGGATGATACAGATGGTTAGGGGTGAGGATGCTGTTGGTCGCGGTCGTGGTCGTGGGCGTGGTCGTGGTCGGGGTCGGGGACGAGGTCAGGTTCCTGAGGCCAGTGTGAGTGTGACCCAGAGCATGGCCAGTGAGGAGGTGGCGGAGTCACAGGTTCATCCTAGTGTGTCTGGAGACCAGGCTGGTTTGGGTGACGGCAGGGCGGATGGGCCCGGTGTCGGTCACGGTGTTGCCCCGGGTGTGAGGGTTGCAGCGGGAGGTGCTCCAGGCAGGGAGGATGTCTTGATGGACTTGCTAGCTCAGGTAGCTCAGGCTTTGCAGCGACTTCCAGCAGTTGTGCCGCAGTGGTTGGTGGGCAGGATCCGGTAGTGCCGCCCGTGGGTGGTGGGCAGGGTCCAGCGGTGCAGCCTGTGGCGGGTTTGCAGGCAGGTGTGCAGCCGGGGGCCGAGGTAGTGGATGCTCAGTATGTTCGGATGATGGAGCAGCTGCGGCATGTGGGAGCAGGGTATTTCTCAGGAAGTACCGATCCGAGTGTAGCGGATGAGTGGAGAGAGCGGATGGAGGATATTTTCCTTTCGCTTAGGTGTCCCGACCGGTACAGGGTGGATCTGGCAGTGTTTTACTTGTCAGGAGATGCTCGTGTGTGGTGGAGGTCGGTGACAGCACGGAGGGTGCAGAGGGGTATGTCTTGGGGAGATTTTGTGGGGGAGTTTAACTCCAAGTATTTTCCTCAGGATGCTCTTGATCGTATGGAGGCACGGTTCTTGGGTCTGACTCAGGGGAACCGTACAGTGCGGGAGCTGGATGCAGAGTTCAGTCGGCTTGTAGGGTATGCAGGCAGGGCATGGGAGCCAGAGGCAGCTCAGGTGCGGAGGTTTTTG
>NC_141888.1:21570070-21652242 GCF_030686135.1 Camelina sativa | reverse complement strand
TTAGAAGCCTCACTAGATAAAAACAAACTCTAAAAGCTGTGTAATTAAGCAAAAGTTCTCACAGCCACTAACCAATCATCTCTTAAAGACCTTTGGCTAATGTTTTTTTTGGTCATTTGAATTTATATTAATCTATCAAAGGAACCAAAAAATTACAACAGTGGCAACTGACATTTACTATGATGGTGTGTCTTCGTCTGCCTTCGTCTACTGTCGCCCAAGAGAACCGCGTCGTCCGCAACTTGAGTCTAAGTGAACCGCTGCCTGAATAAACCGCCGTCGTCAGCAACAGGAGCCTGAATGAACTGGCAATGCTGCCACCTTTTCAAAGAAAAAAAAAAACCCTAATTGTTTTAGCTGATGGGCTTGTATTTTCATGGGTGTTTTCTCTGTTGGGTTTTTTAAAAACAAAATTATGTTACTAAAACCTGGAAATTTATTCATATATATAAAAGTAGAGTTTCAGTCTCTCCTTATTGGTCCATTTGGCAATGCAATTTTAACAAAAAAAAAAGTTATATTAAAACACAAATTTAAAATAATTAATTTTCACATTTAACTCACATAATATAAAACTGAAATCTTTATAGCTTCTCCCTATAAATTATGCATTAACTTTATTTCTCCACTAAGTTGTATTAATCAATTGTATTAAAACAAAACAATAAATTAGAATTGTAACTTTCATTTTTCTAAATGTAATTTTTCATCATTTCTCTTCCTATAAATACTCATTATCTTATTCTCTTAGTCTATCACTCTTTTATTCTCTTATCTTCTTCCACTACTCTCAAATCTCTTTTTTGTTTTGTTTTGTTTTGTTTTGTATTTTTTTTGTTATTGTTGTTGTATGGGTTATAAAAAACCAAATCAAATATCATTGTAAAAGCTTAGTTTTAGAGTATGTATGATATGTATATCTTATATATTTATTTTAATCTTTTAAAATGTTTATCTCCATTTTCTATTTTATATTAACATCTTATAAGTCATTATTTTCATACTTCCTTACAATATTCACCACACAATAAGATCATAAAGTTGAAATGATTCATATGTAATTATCTATTATGTCTCTGGTTATCTCACATATTCATGTATCATTTTAAATAATTTATAAAGATCAATATAATATTTAAAGATCAATATAATTATCCATTTATCCATTTATAAAGACTATTTTGTTTTGTGATCCAATTGTTAAATCTGCAGAGATCAATATAATATATATATATATATATATATATATTTTTTTTTTTATGATTTGAGGTTTTTGAAAACAAAAAGAACATAATTAAACAATTGGTTTTTTGTGTCTTTAATCAAAATAAAAAATGATCCAAAAAACAAAACATATTCAACTGGAACTTAAATGTAAAAATAAAATATAATTTTAAAAATATCATTTCACTAAATTCTCTAAAGATGAAACCATTAGTATGAAATCTAGCACTATAAATTAAATTGATGAGTGAAAACCAAAAAAATATAAGTTATCCTTAGGATTTTAAAAATTATTGAGATTGAAGAATTCATATAATTTTATAAGAAAACTAATTTAGTTTGTCACTTAAAAAGTAATATTTTTTATTTTGAAATATTATGTGTAAGTGTTGAGTTTATATAAACAAACAACCAAATCATGTAAATTTTGATTCAGCCACTTGGTATTCCTTTTATTTTAGGTTATAAAAAATTAAAATATTTATTTATAATTAAAGACATGTAACTCTATTTAACGCAAATGTAACTCCTATCCAATAATTGTACATTAATTCATTCCTCCTACTAACTTATTATCTTTCAAGAGAAATTATTTTTGGTTAAATTTTAATATTTTTTATTTATTTTGGTTGGCTAAACTTATATTCATATTTTGGTTGGCTAAATTAATATATTTCTCATGTAAAATTATTGTTTATAATATATTTCTCATTTCAAAGTTTAAAGCAATATATCATATATATAAAAGTAAGGTTTTGGTATCTCCTTATTGGTTGATTTTCATTTAATATTTTCTAATTTATTTTATTTTTTTATTTGCTTTCTAATTGCTTTAAACAATATTTAAGATCCAATAAACACAATACATTTAACTCACACATTAAAATAAAATTATAACTGGTCAATAAAATAAATTATGCATTAATCATATCTACCACTCAATTCTATTCAAACACAATGAATTACTATTGTAACTCCATAGTTCTAAATGTAACTTCCATCATTTCTTATCATATAAATAAGCATTCTCTCAATCTATCATTCTCTCATATTGACATTCTTTTACTATCTCATTTTCACATTCTCTCATTCTCTTCTACAATACCTCAAATCATTTTTCATTTTTTTTTGTTATTTTTTATTTCTTATTTTTGTTGTATGGGTTGTAAAAAAAAATGAAATATCATTGTAAATTGTTAATGCTAAATTTTAATTTTAGAGACTACATGATATATATTTTACATTGTTCTTATTTTAAAAGATTTATCTCCTTTATCTAATTTGGATTATTATCTTATAAGTAATCATTCTCTCTTCCTCTCCCACCAATATCAAATGTTGTTATATCTCATATGTGTTGTAAGAGTTTGATTCTATATTTTAATTTAGAAAGTATTATATATATATATAGATATTACATTGTTCTATTTTTTAAAGATTCATCTCCATTATCTAATTTGGATTACCATCTTATAGTAAATATTCTCTCTTCCTCTCCTACCAATATCAAATGTTGTTATATCTCATATGTGTTGTAACTTGTAAGAGTTTGATTCTATATTTTAATGTAGAAAGTATTATATATATTTAACATTGTTTTCAATTTTTATTTTATTTATATAAAAATATAAATTTGCATAGTTAAATTTATTGCCTTTCTTGCCTTTCTAATCTATTCATATTTATTTTTTATATAAACATAGTTAAATTTAAATTCACATATGTTGGTTTTAACAAAACAATCAACTTTATTTGAGAATTAGATGTTCATATTCATTTTTAAACGATCAATGTGTAATATATGTTGTCCTATTTGTAGGAATAACAACATACTTATTTAATTTATTTAAAAGAGCAGATGATTAAACGAAATAAACATTTCTCCAAATTTTATAATTCAATCAGTGAGTGTACTTATTACTTTGAAAAACTTTTACATTGAAGTTCATAAAATCATATAAGAAAACTAAAATACTATATCACTTCAAATTTGGAAGGAAACACTTGGTATTCTTTTTAAAAAAGTCAAGACACATATAAAAATTTATTAATATTTAACTCACTTTAAAGACATTAAAGGTCATTTAACTCAAAAATAACTTCTATCCAATAATTTCATACATTCCTCCCACAAATAAAAATATATATATATATATATATGTTCAAGATTGTATTTAAATATTACATAATTTTTTAGTTAGCTAAATTTATAGTCACATATATACAATATATATACATAAGAATTTATATTACTTATTAACACTATAATTCGACCCATTATTTGCTTAACTCAATATTCGTTTCAAAGCCAACTAAAGAAAAACAGAAACGATCTTATTGATATTAGACCAAAACATGGGCATACAAACAAAATCACTTACACGGAAGATATTTTAAAAAAAAGAACTTATTATTGCAACATCAACATATGAAGGGTTTACGTAAGCAGTTAATTAGAAAATCTATAATACAATAAATGTATTGGAAACAATATCAGTCAATGATAAGATTGGATCCTCAAAAGCAAGAAACAACATCTTCATAATTCATAAAAAGTAAACGCCACAATTATACATATCTGAACGAAATGGTATAAACATATAGTGTATAAATAAAAGTGACGGCAAAGCCTGTATATGCCTAATTAAAATGAAATAATACAAAAGAGAAAACGAAAAAGACCAAAAAAAAAAGTGCCAACTACACCACAACTCACGCGTTGCGTGGGGAAGCACCTAGTAATAATAAAAATTCAGTTATTTTTAGGTTTTTAATCTAAAAACCAAATGAGCCAAATCAAAATTTTGGCACAACTTCAAAATTCTGTAAATACCCGATTACCGAAGTACCCAATCCAAACCGAACCGTATTATCCGAAGTTGCATGCTTAATCTTCTATCTATAAGAAAAAATACAGGTCTAATACATCGAGACATTACCAAATGTATATTAATAATTCATGAACCTACCAAAAGTAGTAGTCTTTCTTTTAGATGTGTATAATATATGGAATCACCAATGCAAAACCGTTATAGTTCATGAACCTACCAAAAGTAGTAGTCTTTCTTTTAGATGTGTATTAATAGTTCATTAATGTATATTAATAATTCATGAACCTACCAAAAGTAGTAGTCTTTCTTTTAGATGTGTATAATATATGGAATCACCAATGCAAAACCGAGTGTCTGCAGGAGTAGATGATGGTTTCATGGTGGTTAAGAACAGGGGACGGAGAGGACAATCTACAGCCCAGCCGGCGGTAGAAACAGGGAGGAGTATTGGAGGAAGTCCTCACCGAGATACACCGATGATCGGCGATCCCGCATTAATTGCAGTGTCGAATAGGTTTGGAAACTTGGAGGTGGATTTGGTAACTATTGGGGTAAGGCAAGTTGGGGATGCGGTAGTGGGGAATAAGGAAAGTGAGAATATTCTTCCCCTGGTAGTGAACAAGGAAACTGAGATCTCTAAAATCCGAGGGAGTGTAGGGAAGAGTGTTACTCAAGGAAAGCCGTTGGTGTTTGGTTTGTCGTGGAAGGAAAAGTCCAATAATACTCGCGAAGTTCAAGTGTATAGAAGGCCTGCTAAGCAGAAGGCTTTGACGAATAATGGGCCTAAGCCCAATTCGTCTAAAACTCCTCAGACCACTCGGGGTTTAGTGTTTGGCCCAAATGAGGTTGAATCAGAAGTCTCGGTGAATGGGAAACGTCTGAGGGTGGAGGATGATGGTATCGGGAGAGCAGGTGGATCTTTTCCGGGAGAGAGAGTCGAGAAACCGGTCTTGATGGAGCTGGGCTTGGGTAGTTTGGAGGAGGAAGAGAATGTGCGACTGGGATTGGGTAAGTCGTCGTCTACGGGGATCGGTCCCTGCGAGGGGTTGTTGAAGGTTGGGAAGGAGAACCGTTCAGATTAGCGGTTTCCCCCCGGTAGTTCTAGTTTTCCTTATAGAAGAGATGATTAATTGCATTTTTTGGAATTGTCGTGGGGCAAATAAGCCCAATTTTCGTCGATCGATTCACTACAAGAAAACCTGCATTTAGCGACTACCAGTTGTGACTCTTTGTTCAGTCGCAAAAAATAGCAACCACTTAGCGATTGAATTACGACTGTTTCCCGACTAAATGTAAAGAAGAAGCAAAACAGTCGCAAATTTACGACGGAAACATTATAGTCGCAAAACAATCGCATTTTGAGACTGTTCAGTGACAATAATTTGTAAAACACAAAGAGTCACAAATTAGCAACGATTTTGCAACGTATACTCGGGTCACAAGTTTATTTATCGATAACTTGCTAACTCCTATTTTTTGCGACGAAGTTGCTACGACATGTGCGACTTATTTGCAACTTCTTTTGCGACTGTTTAGCGGCTAACACCTGAATTAGCTACTGGTTTGCGACTTTTTAGCAACTCTCAATTTGTTGAATTTGAAATTTCACATTAGAGAAATGTTAACATGTTTCTATACACATTTCCACTTTGAATTGATCAATATCAGTCATATAAACTTTGTCAAAGCTTTCCATTTTAGTATTTAGACACAAAAATTTCATAATATCTAAATCATTGTAAAGAGTATACATGTTATTTCATAAGAAGGTTTAGGATTCTATGAAAATTGCAAAACAAAGATATAAAAATAATATTTAAAGGTCATAAACTATTCCATATACACTATAAGACAATCATGAGTCCATATTGTTGATTGATATCAATAGAATTGTGCAAAAATTATAGATTCCAAAAATTTGTATTGTGACCAAAGTTGGAGAGTCACAAAAGGGTAACACATTGCGACTAACTTGTTACTAACTTTGGGACTCTTGATTTTTGCGACTATCTTGCTACTGAATTTGCAACCACTGTGCAACTACTTTTGCGACTGTTTAGCGTCTAACACCTGAGGTAGAGACTCTTTCGCGACTGTTTAGCGACTAACACCTGAATTAGCTACTGGTTTGCGACTCCTTAGCAACTCTCGATTTGTTGAATTTGAAATTTCACATTAGAGATATGTTAACATGTTTCTATACACATTTTCACTTTAAATTGATCAATATCAGTCATATAAACTTTGTCAAAGCTTTCCATTTTAGTATTTAGACACAAAAATTTCATAATATCTAAATCATTGTAATATACATGTTATTTCATAAGAAGGTTTAGATTCTATGAAAATTGCAAAACAAAGATATAAAAACAATATTTAAAGGTCATAAACTATTCCATATACACTATAAGACAATCATGAGTCCATATTGTTGATTGATATCACTAGAATTGTGCAGAAATTATAGATTCCAAAAATTTGTATTGTGACCAAAGTCGGAGAGTCACAAAAGGGTAACACATTGCGACTAACTTGTTACTAACTTTGGGACTCTTGATTTTTGCGACTATCTTGCTACTGAATTTGCGACCACTGTGCAACTACTTTTGCGACTGTTTAGCGTCTAACACCTGAGGTAGAGACTCTTTCGCGACTGTTTAGCGACTAACACCTGAATTAGCTACTGGTTTGCGACTCGTTAGCAACTCTCGATTTGTTGAATTTGAAATTTCACATTAGAGAAATGTTAACATGTTTCTATACACATTTCCACTTTAAATTGATCAATATCAGTCATATAAACTTTGTCAAAGCTTTCCATTTAGTATTTAGACACAAAAATTTCATAATATCTAAATCATTGTAAAGAGTATACATGTTATTTCATAAGAAGGTTTAGGATTCTATGAAAATTGCAAAACAAAGATATAAAAACAATATTTAAAGGTCATAAACTATTCCATATACACTATAAGACAATCATGAGTCCATATTGTTGATTGATATCAATAGAATTGTGCAAAAATTATAGATTCCAAAAATTTGTATTGTGACCAAAGTCCGAGAGTCACAAAAGGGTAACACATTGTGACTAACTTGTTACTAACTTTGGGACTCTTGATTTTTGCGACTATCTTGCTACTGTATTTGCGACGATTTCGCTACCCTTCTGTGACCATTGTGTTACTAATTTTAACCATTTTATTATTTTTGCCAAGGTTTAGGCGCGTAATATTCCCCCCTTTTTTTTTAGTATGTGTCTCTTTTGCGACCACTTTGCGACTCCTCTTCGTTAATTACTAGGCAAATTTTTTAGTATGTGTCTCTTTTGCAACCTCTTTGCGACTCCTCTTCGTTAATTACTAGGCAAAGAACACAACAAATTCTCTTGTTTCTCTCTTTCTATTTTGACAAAGTTTCGAAAACCTTTCAACTCTCTCTTCTTTCTCCTCTCGAATCTCTCCTCTTCCTCTCAATCGATCAAATCTCGCCTCTTCTTCTCTCAAATCTCTCCTCTTTCTAAACTCTCTCTAATGGCTGGTAGGGGTCGCGGAGGCAAATCTGCTGGAGGTGGTAGGGGTCGCGGAGCCAGATCCGCTGGAGGTGTTAGGGTTTATAATGGTGCGACTAATCCCAGTTCTGCCGCCGTTAATCAGGCCTCCAATGGTGCGAGGGAACCCATTGGAGCCGCAGTTAATCAGGCCTCCAATGGTGCGACTTCACGCGGAGGTCGAAGTGGTGTCGGAACATCATCTCACTCCTCGAATCCATCAGGCTCTCAGTCCGTGAGTAATTCATATAGAACTATGCCGTCCCAGTTTCCGCCGAGGACACAACAATCACCTCCTGCTTCTCAACCACCGCGGGTTGCTTCTCCACCACCGCGGGTTGCTTCTCCCCCACCGCGGGTTGGTTCCCAACAACCGCGGGTTGGTTCTCAAGCACCGGTTCTTGCTCCTCAACCACCGCCTCCTCTTCCTCCACTTATACAAGAACAAGAAGAGGATTACGAAGAAGTAAACCCTAATCCCAATCATGCCGAAGAAGAAAACCCTATTCCTAATCCTGCCGAACAAGACTACCAAGGTTTGTTAGATGCAATGCTAGCTCTTCCAGGCCGACAACATCTCCCAGTTCTGTCTGTCGATCCCATCCCCGACGTTGAGACTCTATGGTAATTTCTCTTAGAGTTAGGTTGAGTTAGAGGTTGTGTTTTTTGCTCTTAGAGTTAGGTTGAGTTAGAGGTTGTGTTTTATTGTTTGGTAGGTTGAGATTGACTGTTTGTTTTGAGATTGAGATTGTTTGTTTTGTTGATTAAGTTGAGATTGAGATTGAGATTGTTTGTTTTGTTTTGCGATTGAGATTGAGATTGTTCTCTTTGCTCTTAGTGGTAGGTTGAGATTGATTGTATTGTTCATTAAGTAGAGGTTGTGTTTGATTGTTTCGATAATACTGATTGTGTTACTTTGTATTGGTTAAGACTGATTGTGTTTGTTTTGTGACAGGTTTAACAGACACAAAGGAAAGATTTCTCGCGTGATCTCTGGAATATTTAGAAGGAAATTCGATGGTCCTTACTACAGCTGGAAGGTTACTCCTAAACACATTCAAGAGAGATATTTCAGGACATTTGCGGTAATGTCTTATAGCTTTCAAAGTTTTATTATCTCTCATAACTGACTTAGTATCATCACTAACTTAACTCAATTGTAATATGTAGCGGAAGTTCTATTGGGATACTGGGATTACTGAGCTTGTTAGAGAGGGATTCTTAAAGATAGCCAAGAAGCGAATGAAAGGCATTGTTAGTCAAGCTAAAAGCAGTGGTAAACAACCTGTTTGGATCACTAGTGCAGAACTGTTGGCTGAGATGTGTGAACATTGGAACGAACCTGATGTAATGGAGAGGAGCACAAATGCCTCGCAGTGCAGAAACTCTAATCGTGGTGGTCTTGGAGTCCACAAACACCTTGCCGGTCAGAAATCATATGTGCAAGTTCATCAAGAAATGGTAATTTAACATTGCTTCCATGATATAACACCCTAAACACCTTGCTTCCATGATTATAACACTCTAAACACCTTGTTTCCATGATTTTAACATTTCACAATTTCTTTGTAGGAAGAAGAATTGGGCCGTCCGGTATCATTTGCTGAAGTGTTCATGAAGACACATACTCGAGCTGACGGATCGTTTGTTGATCAAAAAGCTAAACAAGTAGCTGAGACTTATGAGAAAACATTAGAGGAGAGACTGTGTGAAGTGGACGATGATGGTCCAGAAAATTCAATGAATTCTTATGAACGTTCAACTCATCGTACTCTCAGCATTGATGAAAAGAATGATATCTTTCTTAAGGTAACTCCTTAGTTTCTTTATTTTGATGAGTGTGTATGATTATTCTTCATGATAACTTTCTAAACTTGATGTTTCTAACCTTGATGTTTTTCTTGTTTTAGTGTACTCAAACAGATGAGAAGGGAAACCTTTTTGGTCTTGGATCTCTTGTTGAGACAGTAAGGAAAGGGAAAAGGAAGGAAAGCTATGCAGAATCTTCTCAACCATCACTTCTCGAGCTTCATGAACAACTTCGCAAGAAGATAGCTCATCTAGATGCTGAGAATGCCCGACGTGAGAAGGAGCATCAAGAGCTTCTCATCTACGTGAAAGAGAAAGATCCAGCATATCATACTATTATTGCTTCCTTGCGACCAAGAGTACCAGCAACAACACCAGCAACCACATCTGAAGACTCCACACCTGAAGACAACATACCACCAGCCACCGTGTCAGGTACTCACCAGCCACCAAGTTAGACACAAGACCAGCCACCACATCCCCTTTCTCCACTTACTCCAAGTTATAAACATTGTCTTTTTATCTAAAAAAACATGAATTGCTTGTTTGAGACATTTACTTGTTTTTGCTTTAGGATGATATTTTTGGTTAATACAATGATTATGCTAATCTTTATGTTTAATGAATGATTTTGATATCTTTTGTGGTAATTTGGTTTTCAATTGTAATTTATTGTGATTCATACCAAATTTGATAGATAAAACAGGTTTATTATATGTTAAAATCTCACCAATTTGCGACCAAATTTATTTCTATGAAATTATCAGACTAGTGGCAAAATGGTTACTAATAAACGAGGACTATTTTGCGACGACAGAAAGGAGTCTGAAAATGGTCACACAACTTAATCACTAACTTGCAACTGAACTGTAACTACGTTTACGATCGAAGCTTCCTAATATAGATAGTCTGTAAAGAGTCGCTTATTAGCGACTATATTAGAGCAGTCATAATTCCGTCGTAAAATTGCGACCATTTTGAGACACCTAAATTTTGCGACCATTTTTTAACGACTATCTGAAATAGTCGCATAATAGTCGCAAAGTAGGTTTTTGCGACGGTTTAGCGATGATTGTTGGTGTCGCTAAACACATGTTTTCTTGTAGTGATTCGGTACCTCTTGAAGAA
The DNA here is from genome assembly GCF_030686135.1 of Camelina sativa. Taxonomy (NCBI): domain Eukaryota; kingdom Viridiplantae; phylum Streptophyta; class Magnoliopsida; order Brassicales; family Brassicaceae; genus Camelina; species Camelina sativa. The sequence continues at coordinate 21,641,700 of NC_141888.1, read as the reverse complement.
GTTTAACACTGATGTTTTGGCTGTCTTCGAAACACACGCAGGAGGGGATCGTGCAAGTCGGATCTGTCAGGGTTTAGGTTTTGAGAACTTGTTTCGAGTTGATGCAGTGGGTCAGAGTGGTGGTCTCTGGCTCTTATGGTGTATGGGAATATGTGAGGTGGATATTGTGGTGTCTCATAATCATTTTATTCACGCAAGAGTCATAAATGGAGTGGATGTGGTGAACTTGATTGTGGTTTATGCTGCTCCAACGGCGAATCGGAGGAGTGAGTTGTGGAGTCTGTTGAGTGAAGTGGTGAGGGGAGTTGATGGTCCAATGATTGTGGGTGGGGATTTTAATACCATACTTCGGGTGGATGAAAGGTTGGGAGGGAATGGTCATTTGTCTGCTGACTCAATCGCGTTTGGGGATTGGATCAATGAACTTTCCTTGATCGACATGGGGTTCCAAGGTAATAAATTCACATGGAGAAGGGGAGAGACGAGAGGTTCTTTGTAGCCAAGCGGCTAGATAGGGTCTTGTATTGTGGTTAGGCCAGACTGAAGTGGCATGAGGCAACGGTGAAGCACCTCCCATTTCTAGCTTCGGATCATGCTCCTTTGTTTGTACAATTGTCCCCTGAGGTGTGAACTGATCCAAGCCGACGTCCTTTTAGATTTGAAGCGGCTTGGTTGTCCCATCTGGGGTTTCAGGAGTTGTTGAAGAACTCTTGGAATGGGCAGATCAGTACGCAGGACGCATTGAAAGGGTTGCAGAGGACTCATAAGCAATGGAACAAGGAAGTTTTTGGTGATGTTCAGCAGAGGAAGGAGAAGCTAATGCGAGATATTAAGTTGGTCCAGGATCAGTTGGAGTTGATCCAAACTGACACTCTGTTGCAGCAAGAAGCAGTCCTCCTTGGTGAGTTTGAGTTGGTATTAGAACAGGAGGAAACTATTTGGTTTCAAAAATCGAGAGAGAAGTGGATGGTCCATGGGGACAGAAATACAAGTTTCTTTCAGACATCTACTATCATCTGGAGGCGCAGAAACAGGATTGAGATGTTGCAGAATGATGTGGGTGCTTGGATTTCAGATGGGAAGGAATTGGAGACGCTTGCCATTGAGTACTATAAGAGGCTATATTCTCTGCAGGATGTGGATCAGGTGGTGGAGAAGCTGACCTCGGAGAACTTCATGCGTATTTCTCAGGAGGATCAGACTTGTTTGAGTAAGCCTGTAGTGGCCTCAGAAGTCGAACAAGCCATACAGAGTATGGGACAGTTCAAGGCTCCTGGCCCTGATGGATATCAGCCAGTGTTTTATCAGAAGAACTGGGAGGTAGTGGGAGAATCAGTGATTCGGTTTGTCTTGGAGTTTTTCAGAACAGGCGAGTTACCTCCAGAGACTAATGATGCAATGGTCGTATTAATTCCTAAGATTGGCAAGCCAGAGAGGATTACACAGTTTCGACCTATCAGCCTTTGCAACGTATTGTTTAAGATTATTACGAAGGTGATGGTGGGAAGGCTTAAAGGTATCATGACAAGGGTGATAGGTCCTGCGCAGACGAGTTTTATCCCGGGTCGTCTAAGCTCGGACAATATCATAGTGGTGCAAGAAGCGGTGCACTCAATGAGAAGAAAAAAAAGTAGGAAGGGTTGGATGCTGCTTAAGCTTAATTTGGAGAAGGCCTACGATCGTGTGCGTTGGGATTTCCTTGAAGATACCCTCAATGCTGTAGGGATGCCTGCGTTTTGGGTGCGTTGGATTATGCAGTGCGTGACTGGTCCATCGATGAGTTTGCTATGGAATGGTGAGAGGACAGAGGAGTTTCGACCCTTGCGTGGACTGCGGCAAGGGGATCCTTTGTCCCCATTCCTATTTGTCCTGTGTATGGAGCGGCTGTGTCAGTTGATTGATGGCTCCATTAATGATAAAAAGTGGAAACCGATCAAGTTGTCAGAGTCGGGTCCAAGGTTGTCACATATCTACTTTGCTGATGATTTGATCCTCTTTGCAGAGGCGTCAGTGGCTCAGATTTAGGTTATACGTGGTGTGTTGGAGACGTTTTGCTTAGCCTAAGGTCAGAAAGTCAGCCTGGAGAAGTCAAAGATCTTCTTTTCCACAAATGTTTCCCGGGAGTTAGGCAGGATGATCAGTGAGGAAAGTGGGATCAAGTCAACAACGGAGTTAGGAAAGTATCCCGGTATGCCAATCCTCCAGAAGAGAGTGAATAAAGAGACTTTTGGTGAGGTTTTAGCAAAGGTCTCAGCGAGAATGGCAGGGTGGAAGAGTCGTACGTTGAGTTTTGCTGGTAGGGTTACTTTGACTAAATCTGTACTAGCGTCTATCCCGGTGCATAGTATGAGCACCTTTAAATTGCTGCAGGCAACTCTTGAGAGGTTGGATAAACTTGCCTGTGATTTTCTTTGGGGTTCCTCTGCAGAAAAGCGCAAGCAACACTTAGTGGCGTGGAAGACAGTTTGCTTACCTAAACGGGAAGGTGGGTTGGGTATACGAGCCGCAAAGGAGATGAATAAGGCCATGATTGCTAAAGTGGGTTGGAGATTTTTACATGATCAGAACAGTCTCTGGGCACAGGTTGTTAGAAAAAAGTATAAGGTGGGAGATATTCATGATCAGTCTTGGTTGGTTGCTAAGATTTATTGGTCTTCTACTTGGAGAAGTAATGGGATAGGATTGCGGGAAGTGGTTTGTCGTGGTCTGTCTTAGGTTCTGGGTGATGGGAGTCAGGTGTGTTTTTGGACAGATAAGTGGTTATCAGGGAAACCGTTAGTGGAGGATCTGAGGAGTGGCTTACCTGCAGGTTTTGAGACAGTAACTGTAAGGGAGTTATGGAACGTTGGCTCTGGTTGGGATCTTGCGAGAATAGGGCCGTTTGTGTCGTAGGAGAAAAGGCTAGAGCTTGCCACGATAGTGCTGGATAGCTTCACTGGTTCTAAGGATCGTATGTCCTGGGGGGAAACTCCTGATGGTGCGTTCACGGTGCAGTCCGCTTATGCACTGTTGACCTATGATAATACTCCTCGACAGAATATGGCGTGTTTTTTAAGCGTGTATGGAGTGTCGGAGTTCCGGAGAGGGTCAGAGTGTTCCTCTGGTTAGTGGTTCACCAGGTCATTATGACAAATGTGGAGAGAAAGCGCAGGCATTTAAGTGACTCAGATGTTTGCTCAGTTTGTAGGGGAAGATTGGAGAGTATCATGCATGTGTTACGTGATTGTCCTGCGATGGCGGAATTATGGGCTCGAATTGTACCTCCAAATCGGAGGCATAGGTTTTTTGGCCAGTTGCTATTTGAATGGATCCAAACAAACCTAAGTGATACTTTAGTTCTGGCTGAGGGAGGTTGGTCTACTGTGTTTGCTTTGGCTGCATGGTGGGGGTGGAAATGGCGGTGTAGTAATGTCTTTGGTGACACTCGGCTTTGTAGAGACAGAGTTCGCTTCATTAAAGATCTTGCAATGGAAGTGACTGTAGCTAATCGGAGGGAAAGAGTACAACAACCGCAGAATGCCCGAGTACTGAGCGACATTAGTTGGTTGGCACGGACTCAAGCATGGTTCAAGGTGAATGTTGATGGTGCGTCAAAGGGGAACCCGGGCCTAGCAGCGGCAGGGGGTGTTATCAGGGATAGTGCTAGTAGTTGGTATGGGGGTTTCGCTGTGAACATTGGGCGATGCTCGGCACCGTTAGTGGAACTGTGGGGTGTCTATTACGGGTTATATACGGCTTGGGGGAGAGGTATATCGCGGTTGGAGTTGGAGGTTGACTCGCAGTTGGTGGTTCGTTTCTTGACAAAGGGGATTGGTGACTCTTATACCTTGTCATTCCTGGTACGCTTGTGCCATGGCTTTCTTACTAGGGACTGGATAGTTCGGGTTACTCATGTGTATAAGAAGACTAACCGTCTGGCTGACGGGTTAGCTAACTATGCGTTTTCATTACCATTAGGCTTTCATGTTTTGTCTTTGATTCCTGTTGAGTTTGTTTCACTCTTGAGAGATGATGCGGGTGGGGCTACATGGCCTCGTCGCGTTTGTTTGTAATTTTCTATTTTTAATTTCTAATAAAACTAGGGGGAAACCCCTGTCTTTCACCAAACAAAAAAAAATGCAAAACCGTTATTTTTTCGCATGCTAGCTTAGTTTTTTTTTTTAATATGTGTTTCCATATTGCAATACTAATTTGAATGAAACGAAATGAGAAATACATTTATGCTTTAAAAATTAAAAGATGGTCTACAATTTAAACTTCAATAACTAACTTGACAGGAAGACATCCTATTTCCGCCTCAAAACTATTACATTGTACCAGATCCACACAAAACTTTGATATTGTTCTATATTTCCCTCAAACTTAAGTTCTCCACATATCTCTCCCCAAATCGATAGTTTTCATCTAGTTCCCCGATTTTCTCAGTTAAATGGTTTACAAACAAAAACCAATAGAAACCAACGCAAATTCGGTATGAAACCAATTTTTAAACCGACCCGTAAACAAATCAAATATCTTCTTCTTGTTCACCCTTTTCTACCTTTTTCCTGTGAAATAGTGAAGCACAAATCTGGAACATTTTTGAAGAGAGAGAGAGAGAGAGAGAGAGAGAGAGAGAGAGAGAGAGAGAGAGAGAGAGAGAGAGAGAGAGAGATTCTGAGATTTTTGAGCTTGTTGTTTTGATTTGGAATTGAAATTTTGAGATTCTGAGATTTTGATTTTGAAGTTAAGTCGAAAGGAATTAGAGTTTGACTGAGATTTTTGTTCGTTCATGGTTGATTGCTTCAGTCTTGCTTTCATTGTTTAAGAGATAGATACATGATATGATCAATTGGATACGATCATGGAGTATGGCTGTGTGGGGGAATCTCAACTCGAAGATAAGGGAGAAACCAAAGAGAAATTTAATTTTGGTTTGTAGGTATTTCTAATTTTTGGGTTTGATGAGCTTAATTTTGAAATCGGGTTGAAAGTAAGTTTAATCTGGTTATTAATATTTGTTAGTTGGTTAAATAAATATTAAACCAACAATAAACCGTATAAACCATATTGATGGAGAACTAGATGAGAAATTTTAAATAATTCAGGGGATAAATAGCAATTGAACTATCGATTCAGAAAAAAATAGGTAGAGAACTTAAGTTTGAGAGAGATATAGAATAAGGTCAAAGTTTAATGTAAATCTAGTATGATATGATAGTTCTGAGGGAGAAATATGACATCTTTCTAACATTGTGTAGTGTTTTTTAAGATATTGTGTTGATATGTTGTCAAATCTGTCTTTTAAAGTTTTAATTCATTATAATTGGTAGTTTCTTAGAAGCATACATTTTAGTCAATGTAAACATGAATTTTAATTCATTCATGTGAAAGATGTCTGAAACATTAATACTACTTTTATGAAAAAGATGCCGTTGATGTCCAAAAAAAGATGCTGTTGTTTGTTTTTCCAAGGTTGTTAATCTCTTTAAGATGTCTTTTATTTAGACCAGTTGAAATTCCAGCAATACCACAAAACCGGTTGGACTTTACCGATTTGTTTGTTACTTGTTAGTCAGTCAATATATGGAGTAATGCATGGTCTGTGTGCATGCATATAAAAAACGTTTGCGATCATCCAATAACAAGTCAATTGGTCTCTTTCTTGCTCGACAAGAAACTGTTGTACAAAATTGTATCTTCATACACAGTTGTCAGTAAAGTCAAAATAAAACATAAAACAGTTATATAATAACTGGAACAAGAGATAACAAAGCGTACGTGAGTTTCTCTCTCTCTTTTCTCTCTACGATTTTTCAGAGAGAAAGAAACTCTTCGATCAGCTTTTTGTTTGCCGGTTGGTTTTTCCCGGCTCAGTTTCCCGTGTATCGGGCTTCGCTTCTGGCATCTCTGTTTTTCTCAACGGGGTTGGCTGGCTTTTATCCGGCAGTGGTGGCTATCTTAACACTGTTTTGGCTGGCTCTTTCTCCGCAGTGGTGTCTATCTTAGTACCGTTTTGGCTGGCTTTGCTCTAATAGATCTATCATCCTTCTCTAGGTGGTGTTTGGTTAGACATAGATCCGAGTTCTCTCCTGCTTTAGTTTCTTTTCCGTTGTCTCAATCGATTTCGTTTATCTTTGGATCCTCTTTTGATTGCTTCTATCATTCCTTTGGTTTGTTTCGAAGTAATTAATGATGATGATTGCTTCTATGCGGATGCTTGATGGGTCGATGGAGTTTGTTTGATTTACAGGTTTATGATGTAGATCTATTTTCTTGAAGATCGAAAAGATGTTTATTAAAGACGAAGATGAAGAACTTTTGTGCGGAGTCATACTCTCAGCAAATTGGAATTCGCCTTACTCTCCGGGCGTAGATCAAGATTTTCTTGTAACTTTCCGACGATTTCGGCCGGAAATAAAGTTTGCCGGCGCTACTTTCGTCTGCCGGTGATCGGAGACTCTACCCTCTTCGACTTTTCACGTGTCAGCTTTCTTGTTTCTCTCTTGCCACGTGCTATGTGTGTCAACGCAAACTCTTCAATCTCAAAAAAGGATTTATGGGCCTGGGCTTTTGTTTTATTAGGCTTGTTTTATAGGTTTGTTCTATAGGCTTGTTTATTTTGGCATGTAATGTTGGCCTGTTATACTTGGCATGTATGTTAGCCTGATTTAATTGGTTTTATATCATAAATAAAACACTCTTGTGAAAAAAAAAATTATATAATAACTGAACAAGATAGACACATCGGTACACGAAGTACACCTCTGTTCTAGGTTCTAACTTAGTATCTAGGCAATAAATAAACTAAAAAAGGTTATGGTAAGAGTCTAAGAGAGAGTGAGACGGTATCTCATTTAAGATACTACCAAACCTTCTTTAGATATATTGTGACACCTTCTTTTACGGAGAAGTTTAAAAAAAATGATTTGGCCACTTATGTCACAAAAATGCACATATCTTTTCGGTTAAGGGTCTTGAGAGAACTCTAGAGTTAAGCGTGTTTGAGCTGAAGTAGTCTTAGGATGGATGACCTTTCGCGAAGTGACTGTCGGAACTGTGCGAGTGAGGACAAAAAAAGGGAAAGATCATGTGGTGATTTTAAGAGACGGTAAACAAGTCTTTAAAAACTCCCGGACATAGCAAACTGACTGGCGGATATGGATGGGCTCACGGGCCTAGTAAGAGGATGTGAGACCCATTAAAAAAGGTGAGTCCATGGACTAGGAGTGGACATGTAGCTCATTAAGCAAGATGGCAGTTGGGGCGTTACAAGTGGTATCAGAGCCGAACCCAGACGAGTGTGGAGTCAAGTAGGCTCAGACTGTTGGGGGTGAATGTATTGATGCGCAACGAAGACGTTGTGATCTATTAGTGGGGGATGAATTGTGACACCCTGGTTTATGGAGAGGTTTAAAAGAAATGAATTGACTACATAAGTCACCAAAATGCATTAATATTTTTGGTCAAGGGTCTTGAGAGAACTCCAGAGTTAAGCGTTTTTATGCTCGAGTAGTCTCAGGATGGGTGACCTTCTGGGAATTGACTGTCAAATTGTGCGAATGAAGAGAAAACATAGGAAAAGATCATGTGGTGATTTTTAGGGACGGTAAACAAGTCTTTAAAACCTCCCGTACGTAGCAAACCGATCGTCTGATATCGATGGGCTTACGGGTTTAGTGAGAGGATGTGAGACCCATTAAGAAAAGTAAGCCCGTAGATTTAAGCGTATAGATGCTCTGCTCACAACTATCAACTTGTGAATTGTTAAACTTAAACAAAAAAATAGACAAAATTAAATTGAAATATTAATAGAAATTTTATGAGAACCTTATTTTGAGGAATCCAACGGATAAAGTGTTTACGAACCCAAACTTAAAAGCCAAACTACTACACAAATATGTTTATAAAGTTCTAATCTAGACGCTCCACATTCTCTACATAGTCTATAAAAGTATAAATCCTTGAGTATTTAGCCTTCTCAGCTATATTCCCAAACTGGATTTCAACTACATTCAAAGTGATCAGCACGACACCGTAGTAGAAGATGTAGAAAGGATCGTTTAGATTGGATGTTGATAACACAATTTCACCTCCACTAGTCATCCCGACAATGCCAATGTGTAGACAATCTTTGACCATTTCAGTTCATCCGCATCTTCCAGAACGGGAAAAAATGTCATAAAAATCCCCAACTTTCAAATTTGGGACGATTTAATCACCAACTTTCAAGATGCCATTTTAATCACAAACTTTTTGTTGACTTGACCATAAAATAGCAAAGTTCTGTTGACTTCGCCATTTTAGGCACGGCGTTTATTAAATCCCTAATCCTAGAAAGAAAACCCCAAATTCTCTCTATAATATCCAAATCTCTTCTGCAATCTCTCTATTCCGATCAGTTTAAGCTCAAGCTTTGACACATCTGGTTGCATCGGTGAATGTGGTGTGCCATCGATAGTGTAGAGAGAATTTGGGGTTTTCTTTCTAGGGTTATGTATTTGTAAAATTGTAATCGATTTGGGGATTTAGTGTCTTCAATTTGGTTAACGATATTGTTTTGGCGTTAAAAACGTTGTTGTTTACGCTAATCGGTAGCATATAAAATGCAATTTACTCTATTTTTGAGATCTTTAACAGAGAATAAACGACGTGCCTAAAACGGCGAGGTCAACAAAACTTGGCTATTTTATGGCCAAATCAACGGAAAGTTTGTGATTAAAATGGCATCTTGAAAGTTGGTGATTAAAACGTCCTAAATTTAAAAGTTGGGGATTTTTTTTTACATTTTCCCCTTCCAGAACCCACAACTCAAGACTTTTTGTATGTTCACCAAGTCCAATGGTCTGTGGCCACAGTACGCCCAATTGACCTTTGCAATTTATCAGAGTTGGACACCAAAAATTATGTTCCACATCTAGAAACTTGAACGTTTCAGACCTAAAATCAAAACAAACTACCATAACATGTGTTGGATTTGTATTTCCACTGCACACAGCTAACTAGTACAAAACTCCGTCGATGTATATCTCAGTACGTAAAGGTCTATGGGGTATCAAACATTCGACCATTCTCCAGGATACTTTTTCCATTCCTAATGTTGAAACTAAACTGGCAAAATCCTCCGACACGTACGCCGTGGGGAAACAAAATACCTTGAATAGTTTGTAGATATGATCATACCCAGAATAGGTTTTTATAGCCTTCTTTGTTCTCACTCTCGGTAAAGTTATGTACTCTCCTGTGCTAGGGTTATAGATCACATGATTGCTAGTTTTGGTACAAAGAAACCCACGTACAGGGGCAATAATCTTACAGACATAGGGAGAACTCATACCTTCGTCGAAAGACCTATGATAACATGGAATCAAAGGTACATGGGCACGCTCGGGATGTAGATGCTGAGGTGCGGAGAGTAGAAGATCCGCTTACTGTTGTGTAAGAAGGTGAATAACATACGCGGCTGAGCCGAAGATATTTTCAGGAATAGTTCTGTTAAATCTCGACGACGCAGTACGGACGACCAGAGCGGGGACAGGCAACGACACCACGCAATGTCTTTAACCGTCAATCTTGAGAAAATCTCAATCAAAAGATCAACTGGTATCTCCTTCGAGTTTTCTCTTTGGAAGTTGTTTGGGCGGCTGACTTGCTTCTGCCGTTTTCCCATGGCGTCGCTTATTAGCTTTGCTTCCATCGAACTCTTCTCTAGGAACTTCAACTCTTGATGGTGCATTTACAGCGGGGATATATGACTTTGTCACCCTTTTGTATCTATGAACGCATCTGGTAATTGATTTGCCAAATTTTGTAAATGTACAATTTTCTGAACTTCCAGTTCACGTTGATTTGTAGGGAGATCAAGATATATCAAAGATGGTGTATACCATGTAATATCTTTTGGTACTTGTTTAATTCCTCCCCCTAACGCTGGAAATTCATCTTCATTAAAATGGCAATCGGCAAAGCGTGCCGTAAATATATCACCAGTTTGCAGTTCAAGATATCAAATTATACTCGGTGATGCATAGCCGACATATATACCCAATCTCCTTTGTGGTCCCATTTTTGTTCTTTGCGGTGGGGCTATAGGAACATAAACCGCACATCCAAAAATACGGAGATAGGATATGTTTGGCTCTTGGCCATATGCTAATTGTAAAGGGGAATAGTTATTATATGCGCTTGGTCGTATTTGGACCAATGCCGCAGCATGCAATATAGCATGACCCCATATAGAAATCGGGAGCTTTGTTCTCAATATTAACGGTCTAGCAATGAGTTGTAGCCGTTTAATTAAAGATTCAGCCATGCCATTTTGTGTATGAACATGAGGAACCGAATGCTCAACATCGATTCCTATTGACATACAATAGTCATTGAAAACTTGTGAAGTGAATTCACCAGCGTTATCAAGTCTGACTTTCTTTATGGAATAATCAGGGAATTGAACTTTCAACCTGATTATTTGGGCAATGAATTTTTCGAAGGCCGTGTTTCTTGTTGTCAATAGACACACATTTGACCATTTACTAGATGCGTCAATCATTACCATAAAATAACAAAATGGCCCGCATGAAGGGTGGATAGGTCCACATATATCACCATGTATTCTCTCTAAGAACAATGGTGATTCATTCCCAATTTTGGCTGGTGATGGCCGAATTATGAGTTTTCCTTGAGAACATACATCACATGAAAACTCATCAGATCTAAAAATCTTTTTGTTCTTCAATGGATGACCATTGGAATTTTACACAATTTTTCGCATCATGACAGAACCAGGATGTCCAAGTCTTTCATGCCATATCTTAAATGTACTAGTAAACTTAGAGTTTACTGTAAAATAAGACAAAAAATTATTAAATTTTGTGCAATACAATCCAGATGATAACATTGGCAATTCTTCCAATATATGTTTCTCCTCAGATGTTATGCAAAGATATTCAATGCCATTCTTATTCAGAGTCTCTATATGATATCCATTTCTTCGGATAGCTCTGAAACTAATGAAATTGTTCCCCTTGGCATTGAAAAACTGGATTTTCCAGAGCCTATAATAATATTTGCATTACCACATATAGTTCTCACGCTTCTAGTGGAGTCTTTTATTTTGAGAGAGGAGAAATATTTTTTCTCTTTAAGTATTGAGTGTGTTGTAGCACTGTCTGCTAGACACATGTCTCCATTCTCAATCTCAAAATTTGACATTTTCTCAAATGGATGACGGATCGAGAGTTGATCGTGCTGATAACGTGTTGTGAACTATATCATAAGCTTGGAAGCAACAAGATGATTGTGAGAAGGATCAAAAGAGAAGAGAAGAGATCTAGAGATGAATGTATGAAAACTAGAGGGATGGTAGAGAGAAGCTAAAGAGAAACTAGAGAGATGGTAAGACTTCTCATTATCTTTCTTCTCTTGTACATAACTCTTATTTATAGAGGTAGGAGACAATAAGAAGTTGAGGATAAGTGGTGAACAAGTGTTCCAAGTGTTATCTAATAAAGAGGGACACATGTTGTGATGGATACACATATATTTTACAACAATTTGGACATATTTAACAAAGTCTCTATGTGAAGTGACTGAAGTATATCGATCTATAGATTAGTTTACAATAAATTTAATGTTTTACGCATATATTCATAGATAAGTGACAAGCTAAAAAATCATAGGTAAGTGACAAGCTAAAAAAGTGATTAGTGTCGACTGTCGACTGTCGAGGGTGTACGCAAATTAAGCATTCTATTGTAAACAAAGGGTGTAACGTGTCGTCCTTCGGCTTGGCTAGATAAAGAAGAGAAGTGGAGTGGTTTAGTCACTTTGTAGATTAGTGAGAAAAAAAGAAAAGAAAAAAAAGAAATGGCAAACACAAACACTGATGAGTCTTCATGGTTTTACAAGAAACGTGACGCGCCTGTGGAGGCGCGTGTGAAAGACCTTCTCACTCGCATGACTCTGCCGGAAAAGATCGGTCAGATGACTCAGATCGAACGTAGCGTTGGTTCTCCTCAAGTCATAACAAATTCTTTCATCGGTAATATATAACACTAATTATTACTAAACCACTGAACATTCTTTTCTTGTCTTTGTTTGTGGTCAACGAACCAAAACTTTTCACATCCTTTCGTAACGTAAAAAAGAATACTTTATTTATGAATTAGTTTTTTTTGGTATTACAGGCAGTGTACAGAGCGGCGGCGGAAGCTGGCCGTTCGAAGATGCTAAGTCGTCGGATTGGGCGGATATGATCGACGGTTTTCAGCGTTCAGCGTTAGCGTCGCGTTTGGGGATTCCGATAATCTATGGCACTGACGCTGTTCATGGCAACAACAACGTCTACGGTGCTACCGTCTTCCCCCACAACATTGGTCTGGGAGCCACAAGGTTTGATTACGCCACTCTCATTCATTTAGACCAAACTTTAATTTCTATTTTCTGCAAAAGATGGAAGAGAGACAGAGAGATTTGTATGTAATGGAGGTTTTAGACATTTTAAAGCTTTTGAATTTGGTATGAAGTTTGAATCTGTTTGTTAAGGATTCCCCAAGAATTTGATATTTTTTAGTAGGAGTTTCTCAAGATTTTTCTTTAATTAGCTTTTTGATCATACAGTAGTAGTAGCTGCATTGGCTAGGATTAGAGTCTGATTGTGTTTAAGATCATCTGTTCATCTACCGTGTTTGGTCGTCGTTGATGTAACAACACTCGTAGTTTTGTGTGGTAACCCGATAGAGACGCAGATTTGGTCAGAAGAATTGGAGCTGCAACAGCACTTGAAGTAAGGGCTAGTGGCGTTCACTGGACGTATGCTCCCTGCGTGGCCGTAAGTAATCCCTTTATAGATAGATTCTTAATTTGTAGGAAAGAAATGATTTGTGGACTATTGAAGAAATTGTTGTCTACTCATTAGGTTTTGGGAGATCCGAGGTGGGGACGATGCTATGAGAGTTATGGTGAAGCTGCTAGTATTGTCTGTGAGATGAGCTCGCTTATCTCAGGCCTACAAGGCGAGCCACCCGAAGAACACCCTAACGGTTACCCTTTTATTGCAGGAAGGTTATATACTAATTACAACATATAAACATATATAATGCACTGGAGATGGTGGTATATAAACATATATGTATGATGCACTCTATTTATAAACTATAAATAGAGTTGTAATTTCTCATGGATTTGTTAATTTGGTGATAGAAACAATGTGGTCGCTTGTGCAAAACACTTTGTTGGAGATGGTGGTACCGACAAGGGCTTAAGCGAAGGGAACACCATTGCGTCATATGAAGAATTGGAGAAAATACATGTTGCCCCCTATCTGAACTGTATTGCTCAGGGAGTCTCTACTGTTATGGCCTCTTTTTCCAGTTGGAATGGAAGTAGACTCCACTCCGACTATTTTCTTTTAACGGAAGTTCTCAAACAGAAACTCTGTTTCAAGGTTGATTGACTATGAAAAGAAATCTTAAATTAGCTAGAGGTGTATGCATTGAGCTCGTTTTATTCACTTTGTTTTTTCTTTTGTTATCAGGGATTTTTAGTTTCTGACTGGGATGGTTTGGAGACTATTAGCGAGCCAGAAGGTTCAGATTATCGTAGCTGCGTCAAACTCGGGATTAATGCTGGAATCGACATAGTAATGAATATATTTTCCAACTGTCTTGAATGATTAACAAAGATTGGTAATCATTGTTATTGCAGGTGATGGTACCTTTCAAGTACGAACAGTTCATACAGGACATGACAGAACTGGTGGAGTCAGGGGAAATACCAATGGCTCGGGTTGATGATGCTGTTGAAAGAATACTCAGAGTGAAGTTTGTTGCTGGTCTCTTTGAACATCCTCTCGCGGACCGATCTTTGTTGGGAACTGTTGGCTGCAAGGTGAGATCTCTATAGCTGAGGCCACTATTGTAAGATGTATGAAAGCATGATTGATTGACTCTGTTTATCACAACTGCATGCAGGAACATAGAGAAGTGGCTCGTGAAGCGGTTAGAAAGTCTTTACTTCTGCTGAAGAATGGTACAAATCCTGATGCACCTTTCTTGCCATTAGACCGCAATGCCAAGAGGATTCTAGTGGTTGGAATGCACGCAAATGATATTGGGAATCAGTGTGGAGGATGGACAAAGAATAAATCTGGTCAAAAAGCGGCAGAATCACAATTGGTAGCGCCAAAAAATGATATTGGAAAAGTTGATTTTTAAATACTTACTTACATATGTTTTTGTTTTGAAATGTAGGTAGGTACAACACTTTTGGATGCTATAAAAGCAACAGTTGGAGACAAAACGGAAGTGATCTACGAGGAAACTCCAACAAAGGAAACCTTAGCCTCTAGTGAAGGATTCTCCTACGCCATTGTTGCAGTAGGGGAACCGCCCTACGCAGAAATGAAAGGGGATAACTCAGAGCTCACAATACCTTTCAACGGTAACAACATTATAACCGCGGTTGCGGAGAAAACCCCTACTCTAGTGATTTTGTTCTCAGGAAGACCAATGGTTTTGGAGCCAACGGTTCTTGAAAAGACTGAGGCTTTGGTCGCTGCTTGGTTCCCTGGAACTGAAGGGCAAGGGATTGCTGATGTCATTTTCGGAGATTATGACTTCCAAGGGAAGTTACCCGTGAGCTGGTTCAAACGCGTTGACCAGTTACCTCTAAATGCTGATGCTGATTCTTATGACCCATTGTTTCCTCTTGGTTTTGGTCTCACTTGCAACTTGGGACAGAATTTGTAACCGGTTTAACTTCACCTGTCTGATTGAGAGGGTCGGGTAATAACAGTTTATGATTAAAAATGTATGTACTGTACTTATCTATAATTAGTTCAACCAATTTGTAACTAACCCACACGTTTTAATTAAGTTAATCAAATGGGTAACTTTTTCACTTAAAACCATTGAGTGTGAGTGTGAGTGTGACTGACAAATATAAGTGTGCCACGTCTCGTTTTCTCCAACTTGGCTGTAGAGATAAAGAGAAGTGGCTGAACTTAAATTTGTGACTTGTGACTTTGTGACTTGTGAGAAGAAGACGACACCAGGAAGGAGAAGAAGAGCGAGAATATGGTAGTCAAGGAGGAGTCTTCATGCGTTTACAAGAACCAAGACGCGCCGGTGGAGGCGCGTGTGAAGGACCTTCTCTCTCGCATGACTCTGCCGGAGAAGATCGGTCAAATGACTCAGATTGAACGTACCGTTGCTTCTCCTGCCGCCATTACAGATTTTTTCATCGGTACACACAAACAACACAGTCTTCTTGTTTCACTTTGATTCTTGATTCTTTGAAAAAAAAATTTAATTTATAGATTTGGTGTTACAGGAAGTGTACTAAACGCCGGTGGGAGTGCGCCGTTCGAGGATGCCAAGTCGTCGGATTGGGCGGATATGATCGACGGTTTTCAGCGATCAGCGTTAGCGTCGCGTTTGGGGATTCCAATCATCTACGGCACTGACGCTGTCCATGGCAACAACAATGTCTACGGCGCCACCGTCTTTCCCCACAACATCAGCCTCGGAGCCACCAGGTATTTTTTTACAACATAAGCAAACTAAAAATTCCAAACAGGTGAGACAGAATGAGATATAGTTTCAGAGAATTTGACATTTTGGACTGTGATCTGTAATGGTGGCATTGGTCTTGGTTGATTTGTTCTGTTTTTGTCTTTTTTATGAAACTTGACTGAACCTATTCACCTATTTGATATTCTGATTAGCTTTCAACTAGCTCCTGATTACAAGGTAGAGACTAGTAGTATTGCAGTAGTGGTGATTAGAATCTGATTGTGTTCAAGATTAGGTGCTTCTATTGCAGCTATACTGCGTTTGGCTGTTGTGTTGTTAATATGACAACACTTGTAGTTGTTGGTAATTTTGTAGAGATGCAGATTTGGTCAGAAGAATTGGAGCTGCAACTGCACTTGAAGTAAGGGCTAGTGGTGCTCACTGGGCGTTTTCTCCCTGTGTGGCTGTAAGTCCCTTTTATATGTAAAAAACTAACAACTGAAACTGAACATAATGATATGTGAATTTTGTTAATGAAATGTTGTCTTTCTAATAGGTCTTGAGAGATCCGAGATGGGGACGAAGCTACGAGAGTTATGGAGAAGATACTGGACTTGTCTGCGAGATGACTTCGCTTGTCTCGGGACTACAAGGCGTGCCACCAGAAGACCACCCAAATGGTTACCCTTTTGTTGCAGGAAGGTATCAAATAAATCACTACACTGTGATTTGATTTTGGTCTTTCATGGAGTTGATGTCATGGCTCATGGATTTGTTCACTGGATTATAGAAGTAATGTCGTCGCCTGCGCCAAGCACTTCGTTGGAGATGGTGGTACAGACAAGGGCATAAATGAAGGGAACACCATCGCGTCATATGAAGACTTAGAGAAGATACATATTCCTCCTTATCTGAAGTGTCTTACTCAGGGAGTCTCCACGGTTATGGCATCTTACTCCAGTTGGAATGGAACTCGACTCCACGCTGACCGTTTTCTCTTGACAGAAGTTCTCAAGGAAAAACTCGGTTTCAAGGTTTGTGTAAAACTTTAGTTGAGTACCAATGAAAAATAGATATAAGCTAGAAGTGTATGCGTTAAGCTAGTTTTCTTGTTTATGTCAACAGGGATTTCTAGTTTCAGACTGGGAAGGTTTGGACCGGCTTAGTGAGCCTCAGGGATCAAACTACCGCAACTGCATTAAAACTGCGGTCAATGCTGGCATTGACATGGTAGATTCTGAATCCCTTATGCGAAATATCTTAGCTTAGCATCATCTTGAATGATTGAAGGAGTGGAGAGATTATATAATCAAATGTTATTGCAGGTGATGGTACCATTCAAATACGAACAATTCATACAGGACATGAAAGATCTGGTAGAGTCAGGGGAAATACCGATGGCTCGGGTCAATGATGCTGTTGAAAGAATACTCAGAGTGAAATTTGTGGCTGGTCTCTTCGAGCATCCTCTCACTGATCGTTCTTTGTTGCCTACTGTTGGTTGCAAGGTGAGCTCCCTTGTATTAAATGTCATTAGACCAGAGTGCTGTCTTTATTCTAAGATTTATCCATGTGTGCAGGAACATAGAGAATTGGCGCAGGAAGCAGTTAGGAAGTCGTTAGTTCTGTTAAAGAATGGCAAAAATGCTGATAAACCGTTTCTGCCACTAGACCGCAAAGCCAAGAGGATTCTAGTCACTGGAAGTCACGCAGATGATCTTGGTTATCAGTGTGGAGGATGGACAAAGACATGGTTTGGTCTTAGCGGCAGGATCACTATCGGTAACTAATTGGACCCTATTTAGCAGAGGCTACAAGATGCTGCTGAAAAGTTAATCAACATGAATCTATGTCTGTCTGAAATGTAGGAACAACGCTTTTGGATGCCATAAAAGCAGTAGTTGGAGAGGAAACCGAAGTAATCTACGAGAAAACTCCGTCAAAGGAAACCCTAGCGTCGAGTGAAGGATTCTCTTACGCCATTGTTGCAGTCGGGGAACCACCCTATGCAGAGACAATGGGGGATAACTCTGAACTCACAATACATTTTAATGGTAGCGACATTGTCACCGCAGTCGCAGAGAAAATTCCGACACTGGTGGTTGTCATCTCAGGAAGACCTGTGGTTTTGGAGCAGGTAGTTCTTGAAAAGATTGAGGCTCTGGTTGCTGCTTGGTTACCTGGAACAGAAGGGCAAGGGATGGCTGACGTTATTTTTGGAGATTATGAATTTATGGGGAAATTACCTGTGAGCTGGTTCAAACGAGTTGAGCATTTGCCACTAGATGCTCATGCCAATTCGTATGACCCATTGTTTCCTTTTGGTTTGAGTCTCAATTCAAAACCGGTCTCTGATTGATGTACCAGAACACTGGCGAGGTATCTTATGATATATTACACGCAATGTACTTGAAAACAATGTATTGTTGATGTGGGAATAAGTAAGAGAAGAAAAATAAGTAATCTTAACAGTATGACTATGAACAGGATTGCAATAGAATCTTAGTTCATTTATCTATAGACCAAAGTAACAAATACATTAGTTGTTAATTACAACAGAGTAGTTCAAGAGTTAACACAAATGTCAGATCAAACTAATTCTTCAGCCTACTCTTCCCGGATTTGCTAGTCTTATGGCTCCTTGCCGGAGTCATATATAATTTTAACAAACTATTCTCAGGTTTCTCTCGGCCGCAAGTACCAACATTTGCATTTGTCTGAAGTAGATGATGATTTTGTTTATCCTCAATTCCATTAACCAATCCATCACACGAGCTCCTTCCAACCTCAACACTGTTAATAGATCCATGAAACAGACCATCACATGAGCTTCTTCCACCTTCAAAGATATTAGCACCACCACTAAACACACCATCGCAAGACTTTCTCGTGCTTACACTATAGCTTTTCAAAAGCTTCTCACTAACACCACCATTGGTTTCTCCTTTACCTACTCTCCTAAGCTTTAACAAAGACTCAGCCAAAGAACCCTCAACAGCATTTCCTTCAAGTTTCAAACTCTGCTCGGTTTTGATTTCGTTCTTCTTGGCCTCGTTTTTCCTCTGTATTAGTCCCCAAAAGTTCCATCCCTTTGGCCATTTCTTTCTACGTTTCTTTAACTCTACACCATCCTGCTTCTTCCCCTCACCACCACCAGCACCAATACAAATCTTTCCTTTAGAAACTAATTCTTTACTCTCCGGTTTAACGTTTTTGATCGAATACCAATTAGAATCCCTAAGTTCCTTCTCTGTAACCAATAACTTAGCACCATGAAACAAACCAACAGTTTCGGGTGATACCTTGGCATTTGAAATACCTCTCAACTCATCAACCTCAAGCAATCCTTGTCTTCGATCAAAGCTTCTTCTTCTACCGAGAATCCGAGTAATAGTTCTTTGTTTGAACTGTCCCACCAGGACTCTTCTCCTCTTCCTCTTCCTCTTCCTCTTCCTCTTCTTCAACAAGACATTTATTAGCTTTAGCATCTTCTGTCACAGTAGATAACGTCGTCAACTTGTGATATGATTTCTCAATCAAGCAACCGTCCCATGAAGCCCTAGGTTTCTCAAACGAGATCCTACCTCCATCAAAAGACAATCTAGGATCTACATCACAAGAGTGACGACCAAATCTAGAATCTGATTGTTCATCTTTTCTCTTCTCCTTGTGATGATGATGATTCAATGAAAATATCTTAAGCTTCCTGCTCAAAACCGATGCTATCTCCTTCTTCTTGATTTGGTTTCCCCAATCAAGATCTATAAACTCCTTCATCGTCTTGTTCTCTACACCTTTGATATCTTCTCCATCGTAGTAATCTTCTTCTATCAAATCCGGAACCAGAGGTTTCCGAATCGAACTATCTAACCGTTCTTCGTCATCATCGACGAACAGATCGTGTAGTGAGCTTGCGCTTGACCTAGCGTCACACGATCTCCGTTGCGGCTGCGTTGAAACGGAGACTGATGCGTTGCGAACGGAGTGTGATCTAATACGACGGAGCTCAGGAGTTTGAACGGCGGCGGGGTGAGAAGAAGAGGAAGAAGAGGAAGACTGAGCTTCTATAGTGATTAGACGTTCACGGAGGCAGGAAGCGCAGAAACTGGCGGTTGGTTTAGCGGATGGGTGACGGTGGCATGAGGAAGAGGAACGACGGCGATTGGTTTGTTTGATGTTAGCCATGGCTGAAGAATGATTTGCTTGCGTGCGGCGGTGACTTAAGAGAGAGTGTGTGTGTGAGAGTGAAGTTTGATGGGTCTACTACTACAATCTACTTTTTAGGATCTCGATGATAGTGTTGTTTTTAGGTCATTTATGGTAATTTCACTTCCTTAAACCCTTTTTGTTAATTTTGTATGACTTCTCAAACAATTATACTGTTATCGAATATCTCCAATTGCAAATCAATAGGTCAACTTATTCTGTTTCATTGATTGAATAGGTTTATCTTCGATTATTAGTACATTTTTTGTTTTGGTAATTTGAATTAATTTATTACAAAATTTTAAAGGAATCTATCGAGAGAATATCACTACAAGTCTACAATTAAAAAGTGACCAACCCGAGTAAAACATAGAGATTCGGATCTACGACAAGTTCCCAAGAGAAGAGTCTGTGTTCTTCCAAAAAAACATTAGTAAGTCCCGAAGCCAAACACTGTTTATGATATTACTAATTTATACCTTTTCCTTTTTGTCGACATGTATAGATTTATTGTGATTGTTCTCATTTTCTGATACAGATTGGAATCTTCCACGTGTTTACTACAGATAAAACAGTTAATGACAATTATTTTTATTTATTTTTCCAAGCATAATGAGAGTAAGATATTAGTAAAAACTAAAAAGTAAGGAATACTCTTTGTTCAAGCACCAATATTAGTACATATCCTTTTTTTTTGTGACATGACTGAATTAAATTGAAACCCCAAAAAAAAAAAAGTTGAAAAAAACTTCCAACTTACTTTTTTTTTTTTTTTTTTTTGACAACAAGAAAACAAGATTGGCTCACTGGAACCAATGTGAAAGAACATTGTTAACAAAAGTGGCTAGATACGGAACAGTGCGAACATGACGCGCCAAATTATCCGCTTTGTCATTCATGGAACGCGGGACATAGGCTAGAGAAAAGGAAGTAAACTCCGCTTTGTCTGCCTCGATGTCCTCTAAATAAGATGTAAGGGCTGGCCACTCAGAAGGCGAAGACACCATCTTCACTAAGTCAGAGCAGTCGGTAAGGAAAACGACAGATTGGTTGTCCGCCCCGATCATACAACGCATAGCCTAGATAAGGGCTTCTATCTCGGCATGAAGAGGGGTGAGGCTACGCCAAAGGACTTGAACATTTCTATCACAAAAAAAAAATATTAACTATAAAGGACTTGAACAGAAAGCTTTTGATTGATTTGTTTAGCTAAAGATAATACTCTGAAATTCTGGACAAAGATATCTAGGAAAAAACTAAACTTCATTAATACACTTTTATATCATGCTAATTATAAAGCCAAAACATATGGGCCTGTTAAATGCTAATGAGCCCAAAACTATACGGATGTGTCCACGCGATTTCGTACCACCACCGAGAGAGCATCTTCGTCTTCGTCTTCTTCTTCACTCCCGGGACTAATCACTAAGCAGCTCCGATTGGTGAAAATGTGTTACTCTCTCTCTATACAATCTTCAATAGACTTCCGTAACCGCAACGCTCTTAAAATCCATGGAGATCGAGCAGTCTTGACTTCGAGCTTACCTACACTGAGGCTTCCGTCGTTAGCGGAGCGATATCGCCGGAAAAAGTTGTTACTCTGCTCCGGGAGAGGCGTAGGCGATTTGAGATTCGACGGAAATACTCCCGTGGAGCTATGTGGTATTATTCCGCGTCATCGATTAAGAGTGTCTTGCAGCGATGCTCGCCGTACGCCGGAAGAGACGGCGGCGGAGGTGATTGCGCAACCTGATTTTTCGGAATTTATAACGTCGGAGAGAGTGAAGGTTGTTGCGATGCTCGCGCTTGCTCTAGCGCTCTGCAATGCGGATCGTGTTGTGATGTCCGTTGCGATTGTTCCTCTTTCGCTTTCCCGTGGATGGAGCAAATCTTTTTCCGGTATCGTTCAGGTCAACTCTTTCAAGATTTTGATTCCTTCATATATTGTTTTGGGTAAATAATTCAGTATTAAGTCGTTCTACTGGTACACCATTGTGCTCGTTGGTCTCATAGTTTCTTGAATGTTTCTTTTTGGTAGTCATCGTTTCTATGGGGATACTTAATTTCACCAATAGCTGGGGGAACTTTGGTGGACCGTTATGGCGGTAAGGTAGTCATGGCGTGGGGTGTGGCTCTGTGGTCGTTGGCTACTTTTCTTACCCCTTGGGCAGCTGATACTTCTTTGTGGGCACTGCTTGCTGCAAGAGCTATGGTTGGGGTTGCAGAAGGAGTGGCTCTTCCTTGTATGAACAACATGGTTGCGAGGTACTGATAGTATGTTTCTCAGTACTATTTCCAAATGTGATTGAGGCACACTCATGATTTTGAAACGAGCAGACACTGGTTATTGGGTTCTTAGTGATGGTACTTTTGATGTAGATGGTTTCCCCCAACAGAACGTTCTAGAGCTGTTGGCATTGCAATGGCGGGGTTTCAGCTTGGGAATGTTGTAGGACTCATGTTGTCTCCTATTCTTATGTCTCAAGGCGGTATATATGGCCCTTTTGTAATATTTGGGTTATCGGGGTTCCTATGGTTGCTTGTGTGGCTCTCTGCGACGTCGAGTGTGCCAGATCGACATCCTCAGATTACAAAGTCTGAACTTGAGTATATAAAGCAAAAGCAGCAAACGTCTACTAGGGTGAACAAACAATACATAACAGGTGGAATACCTCCTTTTGGACGCCTTCTCTCCAAGATGCCGACTTGGGCTGTTATAGTTGCAAATTCTATGCATAGCTGGGTATGTATGAAGATTCCTCTCAATTCAACTCTTTCCTTATTGTAACTATGAGGATTTCTTGTTGAAGTGAAATTGTTAGCACCAACTGCTATGACTTGTTATGATCAGGTGTTTTCCTATCTGTTGGAATTCATTTAACTATGACTTAATTACTTATTTCCAGGGTTTCTTTGTGATTCTTTCATGGATGCCCATATACTTCAATACAGTAAGGCCCTATCACCAACAAATTCTAAATAGAAATTTTGTTGTTTTTACTCTTCTTAAGAAATTTAAGAGAATATCATGCTGCAGGTATATCATGTGAACCTCAAACAAGCTGCTTGGTTTAGTGCTGTTCCATGGAGTATGATAGCTTTCACAGGATACCTTGCTGGTTTTTGGTCGGACTTGTTGATACGACGTGGTACAAGCATCACCTTAACGCGAAAAATCATGCAGGTTTGTGATTCCTGTCTCACTGAATTCATTGAATCAAGCAAGAGGTCCCTCGGACTGAAGAGTTCTGTATACATATCAAAATGGTGTTGAAGTGTTCATTTAGCCTTTCCTTTTTTTTTTCTTTTGCTGACTGATGGATTTCATTTGGCAGTCCATTGGTTTCATTGGTCCTGGAATTGCTCTTATTGGTCTAACGACAGCAAAACAACCTTTAGTAGCATCAGCCTGGCTCAGTTTAGCTGTTGGGCTAAAATCATTCAGCCATTTGGGGTTTCTTATTAACCTTCAGGTACCCAAGCGTGTGATTCATACTTAACCCACACTACAAATTTTGAGTATCTTTGACATCTGATTTCCTCTTGTTTCAGGAAATTGCTCCAGAGTATTCTGGTGTTCTACATGGTACACTTTCTAATTCTCCTTTAATAGACATTGGTTTCCAGAGTTCCTATTGGTTCAATTATCACCGATGGCTACTTTGTACCTCTGAGAAGAAATTGGCCTTAGAAAATCGTTTGACTGGTATTCACCTTTTATATTGTTATAGGAATGTGTCTTACTGCTGGAACATTGGCTGCAATAGTTGGGAACTGTTGGAGCTGGTTTCTTTGTAGAACTTTTGGGTTCCTTCCAAGGATTTATTCTTCTTACAGCAATATTATATCTCCTTTCCGCTCTCTTTTACAACATATATGCAACTGGAGAAAGAGTCGATTTTGACACAACAGGTTGGTGTTTTCTTGAGTTATGGCTGTTTTGCTTTTTGGTGTTCAGTTCGATTCTATTTTGTAATGATTTATTGTTCCAATAATTTGCAAATGGTCCTCTTAGCAGCTTGAAGGAGGACAAATCCACACATAAGAGATGGAGCATCAGCCAGGAGAGAAGTTGCAGATCTGAATAGAATCAAGCTACTTCTCTTCAAGTACGTACATATAAGGAACAAGATATATCCGGCCTTGTATAGAAGTTAGAAAAGATATCCACATTATTCTTCTCCTCCTCGATAAACAAATGAAAAATGTAGCAAGTTTTCCATTGTTGATGATTGAGTGTAATGAAAACGCCTGTGAGAAGATAATGAAAAAACAATGTTGAGTTAACTGATGACTTGTTTTTGTTAAGTATACGTTGAATGTTAAACCTCGAAGAAATGAGAAACTGAATCTAAAAGGGCACGGAAGCAGGGGAAAAGTGAAGTTTCAGCAGGTGCAGATCCGTGATTTGGTACCTTGAGGTGCGCGCACTTTTCTCTACTTCGTGTAGCTCTTTCCCACTTTAGTCCTCTCGTTACCGTATTGATACGTAACGTAAGCAATCGAGCCACTACGTTTGGCTTTTTTACTCGGATTGGTTCTATATTTTGAATTTCTTCCGCTTGCCAAAATGTTAAAACTAAAAAAATTTCAGAATCTTCCTTCTTGATTCTTTTCTTTTCTCATTCTCATTGTTCCATCAAATTCCTTAAAAGTCACTTATTTTCTTTTAATGAATGTCTGCATTAGGTTATCAATTTCTTTCTAATTAAGTTCTTAGGAAAATGATCAATGGTCCCCAATCCCAATACAAGGGGTGTTCTTTTATACGAAAATAATATGAAGGGTCTCTCTAACTAAAAAACAAAGAGATGTGGGGGCTCCTAGTAGATATTTTCACCAAAAAAAAATCACAAAGCTCTTCTGAGCTTCCTCTGACACATAAAAAACTTCACTTCACTCTCTTTTCTTGTGATCCTCACACTTTCAATCCTTCCGGAAAATCAAAAATCAAAAATCAAATCGCCAAAACGAAAAAAAAAAAAACAGAGACTAAAATTAAAAAAACAACAAAAATTAACGTTTCTGAAAAATATCTTACGCTTCTTTTTTTTAGTATATACTGATTTCTCCATAGTATTTTCTTCTGCTTCATATAAGCTCTCTCAAGTGTCTCTTCATCTCTTTCCCAAATTACAGTTTCAAAAATTGGTAAATTGCTCGCTAATTTTGATTTTTGTTTTCTTTACTTCGGCAATAATTTCTAAATAACAGTGGTTGTTTCAGGGAGATAAGCGATGGCGAACACGAATGGAAAAGCTGCGACTAGTTTGCCGGAGAAAATCTCGGCGAAAGCGAATCCGGAGGCGAACGAAACTACGGAGATCGCTGGGAATATCCTCTACCACGCCAAGTACAGTCCACATTTCTCTCCGTTGAAGTTCGGGCCTGAGCAAGCTCTTTACGCTACTGCTGAGAGTCTTCGCGATCGTCTCATTCAGGTAATCAGTAAAGTAGATTTGAGTGTTTTAATTTATGGTTTCTCGTGGTTAGGTTCAACTGAATTTGCAGTTGTAGGGATCTTTCAAAGTTGATCTGAAACTATGAATGTGTTAATTTGTGTTTTAAGTGAGAGTGATACTAACTTGGGGATGTGTGAATTGTTTTGCAGCTGTGGAATGAGACTTATGTTCATTTTAACAAAGTTGATCCAAAACAAACATACTACTTGTCAATGGAGTATCTCCAAGGTCGTGCTTTGACAAATGCTATTGGGAATTTGAACCTTCAAGGTCCATATGCTGATGCACTGCGTAAGCTCGGTTATGAGCTTGAGGAGATAGCCGAGCAGGTACTTTTTTGAGTTACTTGGGATTTTGATCATTTCTTTTAGATCTTTTCCCATTGGAAATGTTTTTGAGCTTTTCTGTTATGAAATTGTAGGAGAAAGATGCAGCTCTGGGAAATGGTGGGTTGGGGAGACTTGCCTCTTGCTTCTTGGATTCGATGGCTACCCTAAACTTGCCTGCTTGGGGTTATGGGTTGAGGTACAGACATGGGCTGTTCAAGCAACTTATCTCACAGAAAGGTCAAGAAGAGATTCCAGAGGACTGGCTTGAGGTGATGTTTATCAATGTGGTGATTTCAGGATATGATTTTGAGACTGTAACTCATCATGTTTTAGTGGGAATTTGCAGAAGTTCAGCCCGTGGGAAATTGTGAGGCACGACGTAGTATTCCCTGTCAGGTTTTTCGGCAGTGTGGAGATAAATCCAGATGGATCGTAAGTATTAATGTTGGAACTTAAGTACTTGAAATTTCTGTGGATGTAATACACTAGGAGTTTTGCTATGTGTTCTCTGAATTTTTACTGAGCTTGCTCTTAAGCATTCCAATGGATCAATTGACTATTTTGCAGACGGAAATGGGTAGGCGGTGATGTTGTACAAGCTCTTGCTTATGACGTGCCAATTCCGGGATATAACACAAAGAACACAATCAGTCTCCGTCTCTGGGAAGCAAAAGCTAGAGCGGAGGATCTTGATCTTTTTCAGTTCAACGAAGGAGAATATGAATTGGCTGCGCAGCTACATTCTAGAGCTCAACAGGTTATCTTTTACCTACTGCTTTATCTTCTTTTGCTTTGTGACTTTCTGTTTCTCTCTAACAATGAATGTATATATGTGCAGATTTGCACTGTGTTATATCCAGGAGATGCTACCGAGAATGGGAAGTTATTACGTTTAAAACAACAGTTCTTTCTCTGCAGTGCTTCGCTTCAGGTCTGTCAATTTTGTATTAGGTTCCTTTCGTTTTCTTCATTATTCTTAAGCGATAATGTATTGGATCAACTTAGGACTCTCTGATGGATGTCATCATGGGCTGAAAATGATTAATTGTTGGCAAATATAATGATTAAACTATTTCATGTTGGCATATTAATTGGAAAAAGAATTCTAAAATGACTACTTTCAAGTGATTCATAATTTTATTAATATTTCCTCTTCACAATATGGGATCCTATGGCAGGATATTATATCAAGATTTCATGAGAGGAGCACGACCGAAGGCAGCCGGAAATGGTCAGACTTTCCAAGTAAAGTTGCTGTTCAAATGAATGACACACACCCAACTCTTGCAATCCCTGAGCTCATGCGATTGCTAATGGATGAAAATGGACTTGGATGGGATGAAGCTTGGGATGTGACATCAAGGTATTACATTTGTGCATGAAACCAATCAGTATTTCCAACAAAGCTTTTCCACTTTTCTGTTTGGACTTACTTGTAAGGTTTGCAGGACCGTTGCTTACACCAATCACACTGTCCTTCCTGAAGCGTTGGAGAAATGGTCACAATCTTTGATGTGGAAGCTTCTTCCTCGTCATATGGAAATAATAACAGAGATTGATAAGAGGGTATTTTGCTCATCATTCTAAGGGTTTGTTTCTGTCATCTCTTGCAATAACAGAGTATAACCATTCTGCAGTTTGTGAAAACCATTCGCGATACACGAGTTGATCTCGAGGACAAGATTTCAAGTTTGAGCATCTTAGATAACAATCCCCAAAAGCCTGTGGTGAGAATGGCTAACTTATGTGTTGTATCCTCGCATACAGTAAGTGTCCCCTCTGTCAAGATTATATTATATTGATTTAAGTACCATTTAGTCTTCATGTTTGAAGTGCTAATTATGAGAGCCTTTTTGCAGGTGAATGGCGTTGCTCAGTTACACAGTGATATCTTGAAGGCTGAGTTATTCGCAGACTATGTCTCTATATGGCCAAACAAGTTTCAAAACAAGACTAATGGCATCACACCTCGGAGGTGGCTACGTTTCTGCAGCCCTGAGCTCAGTGATATAATCACAAAGTGGTTGAAGACTGACAAATGGATCACTGATCTTGACCTACTTACTGGTCTTCGGCAGGTCTGATTTTTATTTATTTGAGAACCACGAGTTGCAATGGGTTTTTATGCTGTCATGCTGATGTTATCTCTTCTTCTGCTAGTTTGCGGACAATGAAGAACTCCAATCTGAATGGGCTTCTGCGAAGGCAGCCAATAAGAAACGTTTGGCTCAGTATATAGAGCGTGTAACTGGTGTGAGTATTGATCCGACAAGCTTATTTGACATACAAGTTAAGCGTATCCACGAATACAAGAGGCAGCTGATGAACATTCTTGGAGTAATTTACAGATTCAAAAAGTTAAAGGTATAGTTAGCTTACCCATCTATCTGGATTTGCCTTATGATTCCTAGTAGTTTATCAGTGTTTTTTCCTTTGCGTAAAAAGTTATGGTAGACCTAATGCTATATAAACAAGTAAAAATAAGTGAGAAACTTCAGGGTACTCCCTTTCCCTTGGCAAAATTTTCCAAAGTTTTATGAGCTTTCTACATGTCGGTTCTAGCCAAAACTCAATAACTCATAAAGCTTCTTTGGCAGCTTTTTATGCTTTGACCAAAAGAAAATGTCCATAAACCATCGCTTAGGTTATGCATGTATTTCTTGTGTGACATTCTTTTCTGCGGCTGAATGTTACAGGAGATGAAGCCTGAGGAAAGGAAGAAAACAGTTCCTCGTACTGTCATGATTGGGGGTTAAAGCATTTGCAACGTATACAAATGCAAAACGGATAGTGAAACTAGTGAATGATGTCGGCGACGTTGTTAATAGCGATCCAGAGGTCAACGAATACTTAAAGGTAACATTGCCCGAGTCTTCTTAAATGTTTTACGTGTAATTTAGAGATGGCTACTTGCTTGATTGCGTGATAGTGATGTTTGCCTGAGTTTGTTGCTGATCTGTCAATGTCAAATATTACAGATGTTTGCATCTCTCAAGATAAACTTGGTTTCTTTTGGTTAAGTCTTAATGCTACTGAAGCATCCTTTCTGAGAACAAAGCTTTCTTATTGTTGCCACTTCGATGCAAATGCAGTGAATTACTTTTCTCCTTTTATTTTCCTGAACATGGCTAATTGGTTTGACGAATATGCCTCTCTAGGTGGTATTTGTTCCAAACTACAATGTCACTGTAGCGGAGATGCTTATACCCGGAAGTGAGCTATCTCAACACATCAGCACAGCAGGCATGGAGGCAAGTGGAACTAGCAATATGAAATTCGCTCTTAATGGTTGCCTTATCATAGGAACCCTTGATGGGGCTAATGTTGAGATAAGAGAGGAGGTTGGCGAAGAAAATTTCTTTCTTTTTGGTGCAACAGCCGATCAGGTCCCTAGACTGCGTAAAGAAAGAGAAGATGGACTGGTATGCCACTCTCTCCTTTGCATAATGTTTGTCTCTGTGGAACAAATACGAGCCACCATAGACCATACCATGAAGAGCCTAATGATGAAATCACTATATGCTTCTGTACTTTCTCTAATATGAACTGTTTATGTGCATGTTGAAACTATCAGTTCAAACCAGACCCTCGGTTTGACGAGGCGAAGCAGTTTGTCAAAAGTGGAGTGTTTGGGAGCTATGATTATGGTCCCCTCCTCGATTCTCTTGAGGGTAACACAGGTTTTGGACGTGGTGATTACTTCCTGGTTGGGTATGATTTTCCCCAGTTACATGGACGCTCAGGCCAAAGTTGATGAAGCTTATAAGTAAGTCCATCTCTTAAACTCAACTTGTCCATTTTCATAGGTTTTTTTTTAACAGAAACTGAATCGAAATGAATAATGAAATTTTGTAATGTGACAATGTTTTCATAATGTGTTGTGACAGGGACCGGAAGGGGTGGCTGAAGATGTCGATATTGAGCACAGCCGGTTCAGGAAAGTTCAGCAGTGACCGTACGATAGCTCAGTATGCCAAAGAGATTTGGAACATTGAGGCTTGTCCTGTTCCCTAAGTTCCGGTTACGTTCGCACCTTCCCTACCTTCCTTACCAAGACATCTCCATATCCACACACAGCTCCAAAGTCGATATTATCATATATAATCAAAATGAAATAAATGATGAACCTTTCCGTATGTGTGTCCATGATGTTTGCTATATTCTGATTTTGCTCAATCAAAAGGTTATGTAAAATGCTATTTGAATGAAATTTCAAATTTGGTTTTAGTGATTTCTTTTCTCATTTTAAATTATCTTTCTGTATTGTGGTTTTTCACTTTCTTAAACCTTAACTTGAGTTTCATTCTTCTGGACTATTGTTTACTTTGTAAATTGACTCAGTTCTATATACATATTAACATATATATAAAAATTGACTGATACTTAACTGAATAAGTAGAATCAAGCTGAACTCAGACAGATTGAAATATAACTTTAATGTATGTATATGAATGATCAAATACTATGTTGATCTCAATTATTCTTGGAGATAATATAATATTAAACTAGATTAGTACTCGTGCTAGAACACAGATTAAACTTTATTTTATATAGAAATTTTGAATAATTTTTTATATTTTTAAAATTTGATATGTTATATTAGTTTTAAATCATCTTCTATATTTAACCCATTGTTTAAAGATCATAATTCATTCCATCATATAACCTTATTACATTTAAGAACATGTAAAATTAATAAAATGTCAAAATTGATTATATAATCAGAGCAAAATTAGGAGAAATCCCCTATATAATAAAACGAAAGTACACAACATTATTTTGTAGACTATATAATTTTAATAAGTTGGTTACAAATAGGTTATAGATTAAGTTTTATATTATTTGTATAGTCTGGATTTATTGTTTCCAAAAATCTTAAAGAGAATATTCTAAGTAATCATTAGATATGATCTAACTTACCATATTAATTTTCTTTATTAAATTATTCATCAAATAAAATCCTTTGATATCTAACTTAACAGATTAATTTGTTAATTATCATTATACTTCACCTCTCATTTTTATATATGAGTCTATTTTGTGAAACAAATAAATTATCATATTATTTATTATGATTAAAAATAGTGTTTTTCCGGATATACCATAAGTTGAATTTTTAAAAACAAATATAAATGATTCAATCTATAAAATATTCAAGTTTAATTAATATTATTCTTTAAAAATAATATCTATTGAATTAAAAAAATTTACTGAGTAATGGGTCAAAATTTGAATATTAAAATTCAATTTCATACTTTTTTGTTGAAATTTATAAATTTTTATAATACAATTACCTTTAAATAATTTATTTTGAAATATTTTTAAAATATTGAAACTTGATATTAAAGTTAGAAACTATAAACACTCTAAATTGGTTTGTTATAGTAATGTCAATAATATGTCACTATAATATGAAAGAATTTCAAAAAACCAAGTATATTAAAACAAAAAATATAACAATATATTAAATTACTCATAATATAATAACTCGCTTTTTAAAAACCAAATTCACAAAATTATGTCTTATAATGACATTCGAGTCATGAGGTAGAATATACATTGTTGATATAACTTCACGTACATAAATTAATACAACATATTAAAATTTTATTTTAAAATAGGAAATATACAAAATTTTGTATAAAATAAAATTTAACCAGTATTATAACACGAATACTTATCTAGAGTCATTAACAATATAAAACTTACAAAATAAATATTTTTTTCAAGTCATCATATTTAGCATATAATTTTATTGCATAATATTTTATCCAAAAAAAAACTTTTAAAAACAATCACATAAATTATATTTTATATAAAAATTACAATATAAATAAAATAAATTTCAACCCGTGCTCTTAATCTAGTATAACATAAAGTGATATTGTTGGAAGAGGGTTTACGCAAACCTATACATATTATTTTAAATTTAGATTAAGGATTTGTAAAATTGAAAATATAAGATTAAATCACAGGCAAAAGTTAACTTTGGCATACGGGGTAAAAATAAGGGAAAAATAACTAGTTTGTTAGCAAGTCGGCCTACATCAGAGATTCAGAGCCCATAATAAGATAAATAAAGACAGCACACATTCCTGACTTTTAGCAGTAAAACGACACGGCGTTCCGTAGCAGCAGAACTCAACCGGAGAGAAATCTAAATTGTTGTTCCTTCACCGGATTCGCCCCAGACCGATCGCTGAGAAACTGAGGAAACTTCGGAACGAGAGACGGCGAAGAAGTTAACGATAGAGAGAGAGGGACAGCACAATGAGCAGAGTCCAAGCAGGCAACGAACTCGCCTTCCGGGTCGGCTTCTCCGGTCATGGTGGACACCTCCGCGTTGAGCCTCTGTACACGGCGGAGAGAGACGACGCCGTGAACTCACTTCCCGATTTCGTTTCCGTGAGTTTTTCTGATTTAGAGTGGCTAGAACTTGATCACGTCTTCAAAAATTGGGTTCGCTTAGGCACTGATTTATTTTCTTTTTAATGCAATTTGATGCGTTTGATATGCTTAATTAGTTCGTTTTGCTAATACCTATGCGTTTCTCTGTTCTTGAATATCATATTTTGTTTGTTTCTGTCTTGTAGTTAGCTAAGTCTTATTGTGAATTTACTTAGTGTTTCCCTCAACAATTCTAATGGATACAATGGATCTTTCGAAATTCTTGTTCAGTGGTAGTTATCAGTGACATGAAATATGTATCCATTGGTGGATGCTCTTACATGTTTAGAATTGCACGCTGATGATGTATTTGAAAGTATTAGAAGACAAAGTATTGGTTCTTAGTATAGCTTTATGGCTTTGGTAATGCTTATGTTATGTTTGCATATATGCGTGTTTCTCAGCCTCCTGCGTTTGCCAAGGAAACAAAAGGATCAATAAAGAAACATATCGAGGAGAAATATCTCCTACCGAGACTGGAACCGGATCAGTTTTCTGCTGAGAAAGCTGAGAATCAGTGGGATTTTGATTGGTTTTCCAGGGTGAAGGTGCCACTTCAACCCTCTTTGCCAAGGTCCGTTGTGGTTCCCACTTGGGAGTTGCCATTCAGGCGTCAAAAAGATGATACTGAGAACAGAGCATGGGAGCCAAAATCAGTGGAGGTAAAAGGAATTATCTTAAATAAACCAGTTCATTTAGACAGTAATTTGACCTGCTATTAGCTTTCTGTTTCTGACTCTTATTGGAGAAATGGATTGTCATATCATCTTAGGTGGATTTATCAGAACAAATGTACGGAGATCAAGATTCTGGATTTTTTCCACGAATGGTTGGACCTCCGAAGGATTTTCTGAGAGGAAGTGTCAATAATCGCCCTTTCCGTCCAGGTGGCTTGGAGGATTCACAATCTTCAGAGAGAGTCCTTCCAGAGGGTGTCTCTAGTGGCCAATGGGTACAGGAATTGCTCAATGGGGGTCCTGTTCAAACCGTTCCTCCTAGTTTTAAGCAGAGTTTAGATCTTGGAGATCTGATGGTATGTTATCCTATAATATCACTGTCTAAATTGTGTACCTTAATAAATTCATTGATTCAGTGTTGATTGATTCTTCCTGTTTTATTTTTATACTTTAAAGCCATATCCCCAAACATGGAACGTTTATGAGGATCAGAGTTCACATGGCAATGCTTCAGATGTAAAGTCGGTCTGTAGATCATTTTCACTGTTGTACATAAAATTAGTTTATATTTGGTTATTTGGTTTTGGCAATAACTCTTTTTTACTGTCCGTGCATTGTGAATACCTCCAGAGTACGTTGTCTATTCAGTTTGATGATCTGTTGAAGAAGGCATGGGAAGAAGATGCTTTCTCCGAACTTGAGAGAGATGGTTGTTTAATCATTCATATCTATAGTCGTCTGTATAGATAGTCTTCACATATATTTGATTTGTTTTTTTTTCTGATAATCAATACTGTCATGTAGATCATACAGCTGAATCTGAGTCTCTAAAGGCAGAAGCTGAACCTGAAGCCAACAAGGGAATAGAGACTGACGCCACTGTGCTGGATGAGATTTTGTCATCAGCAAAAACAGCAATATTGACGGAAGAGGCAATTACTGGGAACAGTAATAAACAACTACGGAAAGAGGTAAGAATGTGGATTCTGCATTTTAAGATTTCATTTTCCCTTCTCGTAAACGTGATTTTGGGTGCGTTCTTCTTCTAGGGATGGGCCACTAAAGGAGATAGCCAAGACATTGCCGACCGGTTTTATGACCTTGTTCCTGACATGGCGATTGAATTCCCTTTCGAATTAGACAACTTTCAGAAGGAGGTATTTCCCTTGACAATTTAAATCTGCGTACGTTTGAAAAATGTGCTTGGTTGTCTTTTATATGTGGATTTTCGGTAAATAACGAAGTGTCTTATGCCTACAGGCTATCTGTTGTTTAGAGAAGGGGGAGTCTGTTTTTGTAGCAGCTCATACATCAGCGGGGAAGACAGTTGTTGCAGAATATGCATTCGCTTTAGCCACCAAGGTAGATATTTATGAAAAACATCTTTGCATTCGTATTTTAGATTCTTTGTTCTGTTCGCTGATCATTATTTTCCGTGTTCAGCACTGTACACGAGCTGTTTATACTGCTCCAATTAAAACCATCAGCAACCAAAAATACAGAGATTTTTGTGGGAAGTTTGACGTAGGACTTCTCACAGGCGATGTTAGCATAAGGCCAGAGGCATCTTGTCTGATCATGACTACTGAAATATTGAGGTCAATGCTTTATCGTGGTGCTGATATCATACGTGATATAGAATGGGTAAAAGAGCTTTTTGATATTTTACTTTCTTATGTGTTTAATAGTGTGCTCAAATCGCTCCATATCTAAGCAGCCTTTGTAGGTCTGTGTGAAACTTCAATCACGTGTCCTTGTAACTGTTCCTATGACTGGCAGGTTATATTTGATGAAGTTCATTATGTCAATGACGTAGAGAGAGGGGTTGTTTGGGAAGAAGTTATCATCATGTTGCCAAGGCATATAAATTTTGTCCTCCTTTCTGCAACGGTACTACTTAATGCTTTTATGTGCATGCGTTAAGAAAATCTTAGTTCTTTCAGGTGTTGTTGTGTTTCCTTTGCATCTAATCTTTGGTTATGAGTTTGAAAGGAATAGGTGATTTTTTTTTTTTGGTCGCGATCCTAATGAAGTAACCCTCCTGCTTCTAGCATTTATGGAGATATATATGGCTTCATGGTTCAGTCATTATTTTCCATTCTTTTTTCCCCATATGCCTCTGAACTTATAACATGAATAATTTCTTATAGGTGCCAAATACATTTGAATTTGCTGATTGGATTGGCCGAACAAAACAAAAAGAGATACGTGTTACTGGGTGAGATTTAATATATCCTGGTTAAAGTATTGTTCATTTAGTTCAATGGTTGATATTGAAGTTTTGATTTCTTAATTATATGGGTTTTACTATCAGCACGACAAAAAGACCAGTTCCCCTAGAGCACTGCCTATTTTATTCTGGAGAACTCTACAAAGTTTGTGAGAATGAAGTTTTTATTCCTAAAGGGATAAAGGATGCGAAAGATTCACAAAAGAAGAAGAATTCAAATGCAGTTAGTGTCGCTCCTAAACAGCTTACAGGATCTTCAGCTCATCAAGATGGGAACAAATCTCAGAAACATGAAGCTCATTCTCGTGGCAAGCAGAATAAACACTCAAGTGCAAAAGATTTGGGAAAATCCTCTTATAGTGGTAACAGTCAGAACAATGGGGCTTTTAGAAGATCAGCAGCTTCAAATTGGTTACTGCTTATCAACAAGCTCTCAAAAAAGTCCCTATTACCTGTATGTTAGATGTCGCTTCTCGTTTCTTATATATAATCTTATTGTCTGTCTTGTCAGTTCTGGTCATTATGTCTAACCCTTTTATTTTCATTTCCCATTAGGTGGTTGTCTTCTGTTTCTCGAAGAATTATTGTGATAGATGTGCTGACGCTTTGACTGGGACTGACCTCACTAGTAGTTCTGAGAAAAGTGAAATCCGTGTCTTTTGCGATAAAGCTTTTTCAAGATTGAAAGGGTCTGATAGGAATTTACCTCAGGTTGGCTATCTTAATATTTCCTGGTTTCCAACATTATAAATTCAAAGAGTTGCATTTATTTCATACTCATGAACTGTGGGGGAACACATTTTAAAGGTCCTCAGAGTCCAAAGCTTACTTCATAGAGGAATAGGTGTTCATCATGCTGGGCTGCTTCCAATAGTAAAGGAAGTTGTTGAAATGCTTTTTTGCCGTGGTGTTATTAAGGTATGCTTAAAATTTTAGGCTTTATTCTTGTGCTATTATCTGAGCCTACACGATAAATACAATGCTCAAGTTAATAGTTTTTCGTGCTTCTGGTTACTGCCTTGTGGACATTATTGTCATCATTTCTTCAGGTAATCTTTTAAATCTTTCTGCAGGTGCTATTTTCAACGGAGACATTTGCCATGGGGGTTAACGCTCCAGCCAGAACGGTGAGGCTAATTTGATATTGTTTCAGATTTTAATACAGTGCTACAATGTTTATTGCAGGTGGGGATCAAAGGTCTATGATTGTTGAGAATCTCCAGGGTTTACGTATTCAATTAAAAAATGTGGGTATCCTGATAAGCACATACTCTATGAAGTTTACCTATAACTTACTTTTCCATGATATACGCTACAGGTCGTTTTTGATGCTTTGAAAAAGTTTGATGGCAAGGAATTTAGACAATTGCTTCCTGGAGAGTACACTCAAATGGCAGGGCGTGCTGGCAGAAGAGGACTTGACAAAACTGGCACAGTTGTTGTCATGTGTCGCGATGAAGTTCCAGATGAGAGTGATCTGAGGCGTGTAATTGTTGGAAGCGCAACAAGACTAGAATCTCAGTTCCGACTAACCTACATAATGATCCTCCATCTTTTACGTGTTGAAGAATTGAAGGTATCTCAAATGTCTGGACCATTGATCTGCCATGTGTTTTTTCTTGGTGTTTTCTGACTCGCTAATTTTCAAATGGTTGTTATTGTAAGGTGGAGGACATGCTGAAAAGAAGTTTTGCTGAATTCCATGCCCAGAAGAAATTGCCCGAGAAACAGCAGCTTCTCATGCTAAAACGTGCTCTACCAATCAAAAATATCGAGTAAGGCCAAACCTACTTAATTTTCGTACTCAAGAGTGATTGCGCGGCTTTTTGTACTCTCTGTAGAATTGTAAAAAATCCATTGATTCTGTTGTGTTGTTTATGTTACCTCTGCATTCAACTTCACCGTAGAATTAACCTATTGATTTATTTGTCCAGATGTATTAAATGTGAATCGGCAATTGAAGATTACTATGACTTGTATATGGAAGCAAACGAATGTAACAGCAAGATGTCAGAAGCAGTAATGCAGTCTCCTAATGCCCAGAACTTTCTTGTACAAGGAAGAGTAGTGGTCATGAAAGCTGAAACGGTGAGCACCCAGTCTCCACCTGTCTGTCTTTTCTCTGGTTCATTAGTCGGTTGCTCATGTGTGTAATTGTACAGGGCATAGACAATTTACTCGGAGTCGTTCTGAAGGGACCTTCCAACACTAATAGACAATATATTGTTTTGGTAATAAAATCTGAAATACCGCCACCAGAGAAAAATATGGTCAGCATTGGCAAGAAGAGCTCAGATCCCTCTCAAGGTTATTTTATTGCGCCCAAGTCAAAACGTGGTTTTGAAGAAGAATTTTATAGGAAGCCGAGCTTTCGTAAAGGTTCCGTTGTGATCAAGATAGAGCTCCCGTACCATGGAGTCGCTGCTGGTGTAGGTTACGAGGTTAAAGGGTTTGATAACAAAGAATTCTTGTGCATATGCGATAGCAAGATAAAGATTGATCAGTTTCGTCTACTCGAGGATGGGAACAAGGCAGCTTTTTCTCAGACGGTTCAACAGCTTTTGGATCTGAAATCAAATGGAAACAAGTATCCTCCTGCTCTAGACCCAATAAAAGGTTCTTTAACTAAATTATAGCCCTATTTCTGTTTTCCCTGCTGCAAAATCATTTCTCCCTTAAATTTCATTTCATAATTCCATTTCAGATTTGAAGCTGAAAGATGCTGAGCTTGTGGAGACGTACTATAAATGGACCAGCCTGTTGCAAAAGATGTCCGCGAATAAGTGCCACGGTTGTGTCAAACTGGAAGAGCACATGAAGTTAGCTAGGGAGATTAAGAAGCATAAGAACGATCTCAAAGATCTAGAATTTCAAATGTCTGATGAAGCCCTATTACAGATGCCTGCGTTTCAGGGCCGGGTACATTCAAATGAGAAAGTCCAAATGCCATCTTTGTTTACTCTTTATGTATGATAATTTAGAGTAACATGTAGAGCTCTAATCTCTTCTTGCAGATCGATGTTCTGAAGGAAATTGGGTGTATAGATGAAGACCTCGTCGTTCAAATTAAAGGCCGTGTCGCTTGCGAGATGAATTCTGGGGAAGAGTTGATATGCACAGTGTGTCTGTTTGAGAATCAATTCGAAGAATTAGAACCAGAAGAAGCAGTGGCTATAATGTCTGCCTTTGTCTTCCAACAGAAAAACACTTCAGCGCCTTCACTTACTCCTAAGCTAGCTAAAGCTAAACAAAGGTTTGTTACGACCACTCTTTCCCTTCTCATAACTACGAACAGTATTTTTGATCTGATTTGATCTAATCTGATCATTGACCCTCTTTTGCATAGACTCTATGATACAGCAATCAGACTTGGTGAACTTCAAGCTCAGTACAACTTACAAATAGACCCTGAAGAATATGCCCAGGAGAATCTCAAATTTGGTCTGGTTGAAGTTGTCTATGAGTGGGCAAAGGTTTGTAACTAGAAAGCACGGTAATTTATACATTTCACACTTCACATCTTTTAAACATATTGTATGCTTGATTTTTGCAGGGGACTCCATTCGCAGAGATATGTGAACTGACTGATGTCCCTGAAGGTCTGATAGTTCGGACCATTGTGAGATTGGATGAGACATGCCGTGAGTTCAAGAACGCTGCCGCCATTATGGGTAACTCGGCATTACACAAGAAAATGGATTTGGCTTCAAATGCTATAAAACGTGACATTGTCTTTGCGGCTAGTCTGTATGTGACTGGAGTGTAAGATTTGAATATGAAACTGACCAGAGATGTTTGTCACATAACCTGAAATTCAAAGCCCTATAATACCATTAACAATGTTGATTTACTGTCTGACAAAGTCTACCACTTAATGCACTTTCTTGACCCAATATAGTGGTTGTATGTTACGACTATTGCATATTCTTATAATAGTAATAACTCATTTTCCCCAATTGGATTGTATATTAAAAACCAGTCGGATCCAAAGTCGAATTGAGACTACAAAAAAATGGGTTTCAGATACAGACACTCGTAAATAAAAACGAAACTACGAAACATGATCTCTCGTGAAGATAGCCATAAGCTTAGGAACAAGCTTGTTGTGCTTCATCACGTATCTGTTCAAGAATATCTGATCAGTACACACCAAGACAGATGAAATCGGAGGGTTTTCACTTCCGATCAATCCCTTTGACATGAGAGCTTTGATTACATTACACCTCGGCACAATCCTCTTCTCCAGGCTGTATCCAAGTACCGCAGGGAGCAAAACCAAAGCCTCTAGTGGCCAATTCATCTTCTTCACCAAAACCTCAAACTTCTTCTTCATCATCTCAGCAGAATAGGCAGTGCAGTTAGGATATCGCATAACCATCAACTTGAACTCATCTCTACTGAACCCTAAGTCTAGAAACGTTTGAATAGAGTCCAATATCTTCTTCTCTGAAGCTCGTATGCATTGTGGACGAGTCTTCAACACCGAAAGGACCTCTTCCTTCACCAGACCACACTTCTTTAGTGTTTCAAACGTCTGAACAATCTTATTCTCGGAGAATTTCAAAAAGAAAGGCCACTTCTTGAAAATTGCCCATATCTCCACTTCACTTAATCCTAACCTTTTATAGACATTGACTTTCTCTTCTATAGTTTTATCGCTCATCTCGTATACAACACGCAACGCTTCCACAAATTTTGCTTTGGCTGGATCAAAACCCATATCAACAACTTTCTTGAGTGTTCCTTCAAACTTGTCTTTACCATAAACAGGTTGAGAACTAGAGATGAGCAATGAAAACAACAACTTGTGAGGCACTCCCAATTCTTTCAAAACCAATATATTTCGCATTTTGTTCTGTCTCTTACCCTCTGCCAAAGAATGACATAACAAATCTACACACTTGGAAGAACTCTCACCACCTTGCATAATACCCTTGATGAAATCATAGTACAAGCTGATAGACTTTTCACCTTTCTTTCCCAAGATGGCCGGAACTTTGGTAACAATCTCTGTTACCTCAGAGCTTGAAGCTCCTCTAGACTGCAGAATCTGGAGCTTTGGACGAAGTGATTTCTCAGCATCCGTTACAAGCAATTCTGGGTAATGCCTAACAATCGTGGAGATCTGAGAATCTTTAAACCCATGGCTTCTAAGCAGCTTCAGAACTGAATCCGCATTAGCCTTGTCTTCGAAACTGACCTTCCTTGAGATTGATTCAGCGAGTCTTGTAGTTAAACCCAATGATTCAACAAGATAAGAGACTGTAAATGTAGTAGTACTCACATCCCCAGCTGTTGCAGAGGAGAACGAGTTGGTCAAAGCAATTGCATTTTGCACAATGCTTACTGTCGCAACTCTTAAACTACGCCATTTCTGCAATTCCACAGACCTTCTTCCATGGAGTATCAGAGAAAGCATGAGCAAGACAATATACAATAACCAGTGAATCGATCAGTGTTCGATTATTCAAGAAAAAAAAAAAATGAAATTAGGGTTTATGAGGTCCACAAAAAAAAAAAGAAAAAAAGGGTTTATGAGGAAGAAGAACAATTATTGGGCCTAGTGGGCCGAAAAGCATGAATTGGTTAAAAGCCCATTAAGTTTCTATCTTTTTTTAGGGTGGAGGGAAATTTTGGCGCCACCGCACTCACTCACTCACTCCATTTATGGCGGAACTACGACGCCTCTTCCTCATCACTCGACCTCAGTTGAAATTAGGGTTTCTCTGCAACTCTTTAAACAAACCCTTCACCACACTTCGCTTCCCAGTTTCAACAATGGCCTGTGTCGAGACGAAGATCAACAACGGTTCCGATGCCGTCAACGAACCATCACCTAAAATCCAAAAGCTCGATGGAAACGGAATCCATCATGGAGATTCTTCATCAACACCTTTCTTCAAAGTGAAGAAACTCTCCGAGAAAGCTGTTTTACCAACAAGAGGCTCGTCTCTCTCCGCTGGATACGATCTCTCAAGCGCGGTGGATTCGAAAGTTCCGGCGAGAGGTAAAGCGCTTATCCCAACGGATCTCAGCATCGCTGTTCCGGAAGGAACTTACGCGAGAATCGCTCCGAGATCTGGTTTGGCTTGGAAACATTCGATTGATGTTGGAGCTGGTGTGATTGATGCTGATTACAGAGGACCTGTTGGTGTGATTTTGTTCAATCACTCTGATGTTGAGTTCGAAGTGAAGTTGGGTGATCGAATCGCTCAGTTGATTATTGAGAAGATTGTGACTCCTGATGTTGTGGAGGTTGAAGATTTGGATGATACTGTTCGTGGTGAAGGTGGTTTTGGTTCTACCGGCGTCTGAAGAAGCGTATGTGTCTTAGTTTTTAATTTTAGGGTCATTTCGTCGAACAGTTTGTGGGCGTTATTGTAATATCTATCTCTTTGCTTTCATCTTTTTAAGACTATCTTTATCAAATCTTAAAACCTTTGTTTATTCCAAACAAAACGAATCAATTTCAAGAAGAAAAAAGAAAAGAGATGGCTTCACAAAAACCAAGCCAACTCAATGAAAAGTAAAGACGGAGACAGTTGATTATAAACAAAAACATAACCACTGGCTCTTTTCCTATTCACAAAAAAAATTGAGAGTCAGTCACAGGGTCTTTCATGCAAATTTAGGCTTAGGCAAGGCTGAGCCTAAGGTGCTGGTGCTGCCGCCACCGCTGTGGTGATGATGGATTGATCCCAATTTATGAATCCAGAATTTGGGACCTTTCTTTAGTTCTGGACAGATCTGGCTAGGTAAAAGATTGAGTCTTCCTTCGTCTGTCAGAGACTTCTTAAACTGTTCCAACACTTTGACAATCTGCCAGAATTCTGGTCTCTTGTTTGTTTGCAACGACCAACATAGCTCGATCAGCTCTTTCATAGCCGTTGGACAATCCTTCGGTATCACCGGCCTAATATTCTGGCCAATATCAAACACAAATTCCAAATGGTTTTAGAACAAACTGAACAATAATGATCTAACTCAGTCATCAGATTATTGTCTTCTGTTCTATAATCAAATCCTAAATCTAGGCATAGTTCGTGTAAAATCTACAGCAATTCTAAAGCTTTATATCTATGCAAAGCAGATGTAGAATGAATTTACCTTGTGCATGACTGCGAAAGCAGCTTGGACAGGAGTCATCTCCTCATATGGAACTGCTCCAGCTACCATTTCCCATAAAATAAGTCCAAAACTATAAACATCACACTTCCTTCCATGTGGTATCCGTCTTATCACTTCAGGTGCCATCCACCTATAAGTTCCAGTGTTATCACCCAATACATCACAGTACTCCTCCTCGCACGCTATGCCAAAGTCAGCAATCTTCAAGTGGAAGTCGTTTTCGATCAACACGTTCTCTGGTTTAAGATCCCGATGAACTATCTCTCTTGAGTGAACGTATTCCATTCCTCTCGCAATATCTAGACCAAACTCAATTAGCTGTTGCAAAGGAAGAGATCTCTGCTCGAGCTTATGCAGATATGATCTTAATGACCCTCGAGGTACATACTCCGTGATGATACAGTTTCCAGTACTGACTCCCACAAACTGCATCAAGACATCATCAATCAGAAGAAAAGTAACAAACCATCAAACCAAAGGTATCATTCATATTTCTTACAACCAAACTGACATAATACAACATAAAGATAAATCACCTTAACGACGTTCGGATGGCTTAGTCGAGATAAAAGTGTGGCTTCCATGGTAAACTGTTTCTCTAAACGAGCTGCCAAGAATCTGTCGTCGCTATTTTCAGGCGCTGTGATAATCTTCAGAGCAACAGCTTTACCTTCATATTTTCCATGGTAAAGCTGGCTATATACACCGTGAGTAAACCTGTCCCCATAAGACACCTTAGACGCATCAATGAGGTATTCTTCAAGCACTCCTGCAGAACTAACTTTAGAGCCTCTGTAGTCAACAGACTTGGAAGACCTCTTGTCTATCTTGCTCTTTGCCCTGTCTTGAATTTTAAGCGTACTAAGATCCCTAATAGGACCAGAGTGTGACAGAGGCCGTAGATTAAACGATTTGCTCTCAAAGGTATCCTTGGCCTTAATACCCTTTTCTGATTGCATTCTTATAGGATGTGGAGTAGAAAACCTCTTAATATCAGACTTGGCTTCCTGAAAAGAATGAGGAAGAGCCATATGAGGGGAAGGAGAAACAGACCTCTTCTTATTAGTGAGTGGATTCCTCTGTATCTCAGTACCACCACCAACAAGTGATTTCAAATCAGAAGGTGAACTCAGAGGCATTCTTTTCAATCCAGATGTCGTCCTATCTGGATTTGATTCTAAGCTTATCATACGGTAACAAACAGTATGAGAGAAATTAGCTCTCCTAATCCAAGAAGTAGCCTCTCCATCCATGGTTACTCTAGAAAGCTCTCAAAACACTTAAAAACTTGTAAAGAAGATGAGCAGCAATCTCCAACAACAACCTCGTCCTCACAGAAACGAGAGTTCTTTCATATCCATAAAGAAACACCATATACCTTCCTCAACCATTAAATCCACACCTAACTAAAATTACCCCAAAAACGTAAGAGTGTTCAACACATCATCACCCAAAAAAAAAAAAAAAAGTCGCCGGAATTGAATTGTGAATTGATTGCACCAACAACTATATATTATGCCTTCTTCCTATAATAGAAATCAAACAACAAGTATATTAAGAAAACGACTTGTTTCATTGATGAATCAGAGAAAATAAAACAAGAAGAATTTGACAACATACCTGAAACACGATTTTTTCAAAAAAGAGAACAGAATCTAATGGGAATCAGAGAATCACCGGTGAATAGATTTTCGTGAAAAGAGAGAAATCAACAGGAGAAAAAAAAATGAAAGCTTTCAATGGTAACCAACAACAAAGACGAGGAAGATTTCGAATTCGTGGCTTTTTTTTTTTTTTTTTTTTTTGTTGTTGTTTGCTCTCAAGACGGCTTTTGGGGAGAGAGATTTTTCTACGAAAAGGTTCCAGAAATATAATAATCAAAAACGGGGAAGACAAATTCTTTTCAGATTGTTTTTTGGTCAAAACTCAAAAAGAAGAAAAACACGGAAGAGCT
Organism: Camelina sativa; assembly: GCF_030686135.1. Taxonomy (NCBI): domain Eukaryota; kingdom Viridiplantae; phylum Streptophyta; class Magnoliopsida; order Brassicales; family Brassicaceae; genus Camelina; species Camelina sativa. Next base: position 21,597,776 of record NC_141888.1, on the reverse strand, counting down.
TTAAAACCATGTCGTTTTACAAATATCTAATCTGTCAATGTCAGTCATATGCTTTCTAAATTCTGTTTAGATTTACTTGTTGACTTTATATGGTCTGACGCCAAATATGTAAAGTCAAATGTGTAAGCAAAGACGCGTCTGTAGTCCAACGGTTAGGATAATTGCCTTCCAAGCAATAGACCCGGGTTCGACTCCCGGCAGACGCATTTTTTTTTTTATTTTTAGTTTTTTTTTTCTGGCCCATATTGGGATACAAGACCCCCAATAACTCAGTGGTAAGGCAATAGACAAAGCTTCTAGGAGATCAAACCAGAGAATAACACAAACCAATAATAACAAGTGATATCCAAATTTTGACAATTTTCTTCATACAATTTCATGTGTCAAACTTTTTTATTTGAACTTTTAAAATTTTTTTATTTAAAAAAAAGCAAAAAAACATGTCGAGTGATGGAGCATTTACACTTTCTCTGACACAGTTTGGATAACAAACGCAACCTTTTTTTTTTCCCTTCTTTTGCATGAGGCCAGAGATCAAGAGCCCAGACCACGTGCCCCTTCTCATCTTTCTTCACTCTCTCACGTGTTTACCTTAAAAAAGAACTTTCCCCGAGAAAACTAAATTTGCTTCAACTGAGAAAATCCAAGTTGAAGTTTGATAACTCCGAAGAACGTCGTCGTTTTCCATCACTTCCAACGACTCCCTTTGCCTCCTCCTCCTTTCTTCTTCTTCTTCTTCTTCTTCTTCTTCTTCTTCTTCTTCTTCTTCTTCTCTCTCCCGAATAAGATTCTTCAAGATTGACCAGGTGAGAGAAATCAACTCTATCTGTGTCTCTGCTTCAAATTCGCTTTTTTTCACAAAACAATGGCACATGAACCCAGTTCTGGGTTTGATCATATCTCTGATTTGGGTAATAAGTGTGTCTCTGATGGAATTACTACTGGGTTTGGGTTTATTCAACAAAGTAACAACGGTAGTGAACAGTTAAGTATAGATAGGAACAATCCAAATCTTGGATTTAAAGATGATATGGTGGTGGATAGTGAAGAAGATGGTGAAAAGTTGAAGTTTTTGTGTAGCTACAATGGAAAGATAATGCCTAGACCAAGCGATGGGGTGTTACGATACGTTGGTGGTCAGACAAGGATCGTTACTGTTAAAAGGAATGTGAGATTTGATGAGTTTGAACAGAAGATGATCGAGGTTTATGGTCAGCCTGTTGTTGTTATCAAGTACCAGCTTCCTGATGAGGAACTTGATGCTTTGGTCTCTGTTTCTTGTAATGAGGATGTTGATAACATGATGGAAGAGTTTGATAAGTTGGTGGAGAGATCTTCAGATGGGTCTTCTGTTAAGTTGAGAGTGTTTTTGTTTGATGCTGCTTCCTTTGATGATACTTTTGAAGTTGCGGAGTATGGAGATGGAGTTGACATTGGTCAGAGATTTGTTGAGGCTGTGAATGGTGTTGTTGCGAGTAAGGAAAGTGTAGCTAGTGGTGGTTCTAATCCGAATTCTGATTTTAGTGGCGTCGATGTTGTTGATAGCTTGGGACTTGGTCAGGCTGATTTTGTTGCAACGCAGACCTCGTGTACCTCTTCACCTCACACTTATGTGAATACTGCACCAAGACTTGTTCCTCCTGATCCGCGTTCGTCTGCTTATGTTGTACCAATGACTGTTCCAGCTGATCCGTTTCATTCTTCTCAGCTCGAGACTGTTTCAGAGAAAGCAATTGCTGGTCAGCAACCAATAACTACGCCATCTGAACATCATTCACCGGTGTATATTGAATCTCGGTTAGAAGTTTTAAGACAACCAGATAGTGTTCATTCACCTAACCAGTTTCTGCCAAGTACTACTTCTTTGTTCTCCCAACAACCTTTTCAAGGAAGTACTTTGAATGTCCCATCCCACCAGTTCCTTCCTGCTGCTCAAATGTCAATGGCTCCCTTGAATGCTCAGATTGGTGCCACACCAGTTTTGATTAACCCGGCAATGCAAACCCAAGATTCCATGTTGGGGAACTTTCCTGCTGAAAGAAATGTGGGGATTCAAAAGTTAGTCCCTCTTCCCACTGAGCCGAGCTACTCTGCATATCAAGGTACGGTTGCTCCTGGTATACCAACTAGCGGTTATGGTGGGACTCAGGTTCCACCATCTCAACATATTGTTCTCCCTGATAGAGTTTTGCATCAACAAGTAGTTATGCCTGAAAGTTTTCAAAGGGTAGATGATTGTCAAATGTGCCAGACTTCTTTGCCTCATATGCATTCTGATCCCATTATACGGGAGAGAAATGATGGCTCTACAATGTTTGTACCATATGTGACCTTATCTTACCCTGCTTCTCATCCAGATGATATCATCAGAATCCAACAGACGGATAATTTTAGGGGTCAACAAAGCTTCCTCAATCATCCTAATCATCAAGAAAGAGATACTTTACATACAGCCAATGTTGCGAGTGCTCAGGTCGAGACAATTGATCCTCTACTCAATGAGATTGTGAGAGATGTTCCGATAAAAGTTCAAGTATCTAGACAGCAGCAAAATCCTGTTGACCCTTCAGTAGCATATGGCCAATACCAACCAAGAGGATTGATGGATAATGTTAACATACATGCTCCTGAAACATATACCAATTGTCAGAATTTCGTCTCACCAGTTGAAAATTTTGGAAAAGAAGATATTATGGGTACCAGTTCTCAACAAATGGCAAGGAAGAATATGTTCTTACATGACACCTCTGGTCAATCTCCAGTAAGTCCAAACATTGGTCACACGGACTCAAATGAGACACTAACAAGAGTAGTTCTTCCAGACCATGAATCTCAGCCTAAGACATCATGTGCGCCAACACAGTCACCCTTATTAGGTAATCCTGGTTTGTATCTACAATCATTGGTTGGAGGTCAGCAGTTCGATTCTCTGGAAGCGCAGTCCTGCAACCCCGTCTATGGCGCTGTTGAACCTTCCTTTGATGCCGCTAATTTACCATCGTCCTTATCATCACATCCTGATGCTGCCAATTTACCATCATCCTTGTCATCTAGTGTTGGTGGTGCAGACGTCAAAGAATCATCAACGTCATTTTTTAGCAACCAGGGCCCATGGAAGGAGGATACCAAACCTAACCTACTTAGTTCTTCGAAAGGTGGCTTTTCTTGTTATACATGACTCCATTTCTACTTTTTTAAGTCGTTATCCTTGAGGTAATCTGTTGATTGGTCTTTGCTTCTCTCTGCAAGTCTCGGAGGAGGAGCACATCAAACAAGAACTTCGGAATGTTGCTGAAGGAGTGGCTGCTTCTGTTTTACAGTCAAGTACACCTTCATATCATGAACCTCCAATCAAAGTGGATGAGTATGCTTCTGATAAAGGTGAATTTTCACGTAATGATGAAATAAAACACCAGTCCACACACTTCAAGGTCTGTTGCTTACTGTTCATTATTTTGTCATTCCTTTCTTTAGATTTCATATTGCTTCAGAAGTGATGAAATTGATATTATTATTTCTCAGGATATCAGGAACCAGCTTGTCGAAAGATTGTATTTAGGATATTCTGGTTCTGATTCTCTGGATCAGTTGCAGGTTTGAAACCTTATTCTTAATTTACTTACGTTCATGATTTAAGACAGCAACCTTGAGGAATTGTGAGAATCATGTTATATTTTGATAGATTATTAAGGACAGCGATCTTGAGGAATTGCGAGAACTAGGATCTGGCACATTTGGGACAGTTTATCATGGGAAGTGGCGAGGCACTGATGTTGCAATCAAACGGATCAATGATCGATGTTTTGCTGGCAAACCATCTGAGCAAGAACGAATGGTTTGTCTCAGTACAGCTGATGGTGCTTTAAAAAACATGTTTAGATATATGTTGAATAGTTCATAATGATGTCTTATCTTATCTACAAATTATCAGATCGATGACTTTTGGAACGAGGCACAGAACCTAGCTGGCTTGCATCATCCTAACGTCGTTGCTTTTTATGGAGTTGTGCTGGATTCACCTGGAGGTTCTGTGGCAACTGTTACAGAGTATATGGTTAACGGTTCTTTACGAAATGCGTTGCAGAAGAATGTGAGGTATCGTATGTATACATTCCTCATAGCTATGTTGACACATAGATTCATGGTTATAAGAACGCCATTAATTGTTAAGGTTTATTTTTCAGGAGTCTTGATAGGCGCAAGCGCCTGCTGATCGCGATGGATATTGCTTTTGGGATGGAGTATTTGCATGGAAAGAATATAGTACACTTTGATCTTAAAAGTGATAACCTACTCGTCAATCTCAGAGATCCTCATCGCCCAATTTGCAAGGTAGATTGACTCGAGTTTTATATTTCGTCTCTTTAAATAGTTTTGTCTATATGCATCGAACTCTTAACATGAGATTCATAATCAGAAGGGATAATGGTGAGGAATCAAGTAATGGTATTCAGGATTATTATTTTATAAGCATAGATAAGGTTTAGAATTAGTTCTGAGTAGAGTTCACACTCTCCTAACAGAGGAAAACATATAAAAAATTATTCCACTTGGTTGTATGTGCTATCTTTCCCCTTAAAGTTGTTGATAGAAGTTTGTGATCATTTCAGGTTGGGGATTTGGGTCTCTCGAAGGTGAAATGTCAGACATTAATATCGGGTGGTGTCCGGGGAACACTCCCATGGATGGCACCAGAACTTCTAAATGGGATCAGTAGCCTTGTTTCTGAGAAGGTTTGTGAACTAATCAACTCATATCAGCTTGGTTACAGTACTTGTCTCTATAATGTATTTTCCTCTCTAGCGGATGCCTTGGCCTTAATCTGGACACTACAGGTCGATGTGTTTTCATTTGGAATTGTGCTCTGGGAACTTTTCACCGGTGAAGAACCTTACACCGACTTGCACTACGGGGCGATCATAGGTGAAACCTTTTCTACATAATTCTTGTTTACGGGTTTGCTTTGTTTCTATTTTGGGATTTCTAATTTTCTTAACCAAATTTTTTGAATCAGGTGGTATAGTTAGTAATACGCTACGACCGCCAATTCCTGACTTCTGTGACATGGACTGGAAATTGCTGATGGAGAGATGTTGGTCTGCGGAACCATCAGAGAGGCCAAGCTTCACTGTGATCGTGAATGAACTACGGTCCATGGGTACAACAAAGCTTTCTTCCAAAGAACAAGTCTCAACACAAGGACCACAATCTTAAGGATAACTATATCATATGAATTAAACCATTTTTAAATCTATAACCACACAAGATTTTCACACGCAAATAGATAATGCTTCATATGTAAAAAAAAAAATACTAAGTATTGCATACTTTTGCAAATGATAAGCATGTTCGTCTTGCATACTTTTTTGCTGCATCCACATAAAACATGTCGCCTTTAGAATCTATGCTATAGAATGGTAAGGCATTTGGGCACGAAAAGCAATTTTATAGCATCGATGGAAACTTGGTATGTGTATGTGCTATTCGTGTCTCCATTTTCTCTATTATTATTACACTATTTCGTGTCTATTGTCTGATTTAGTTTTAAAATGGATCCTAGACTACCAAAATTTGAGAGAGTTCTTTTTGCATTCGACATATTTTTTTGGTGACACATCTTCTCCTTAATTTTGATTTTGTTTCTTTAAAAATAAAAGCAAAAACTGTATACAGCAACAAAAATTAATATTAAACAAAATTAATATATAAATATGTTTTTCTAGAATAACATTATTTATTTTAAATAAAAATTTGCAATTTTAAATCTTAAAAAAAAAAACACATTTTGTGTTGTACCACATGTCATAATAGGTTAGTGCGATATGAAATAATTCAAAACTCAAGTATATTAAAACAAAAACTAATTAAATTAATCATAATTTTACACAATATAATAGCATTCAACCAATGGAGAACGTACATTATTAAAATTATAGCATAAGATATATAATTAACTCTAAATCTATAACTATAAATAATATCACAATATATAGATTAATATAACGTACCAAAACTTTATTTGAAAACATAAAATGTAAAAAATTATATAAAATAAAGTTAAATCTTAGTTATATTGTTTTTAAAATTTCGATAGAAAGAAACGTTCCAATTTTAAATTTCGAAAAAACAAAAAAAAAATCATGTCAATATCAAATTAAAAAAGAAATAATAACTGGTTAACTCTTTCTATATAAAACCACTCCTCTTCTCACTCACTTCACTCTTCTTCACATTTTCCGAAAAAACCCTAAATCCCGCTCCTTCCTTCGATTCTCGAAATAATCTCGGATCCTTTTCAATCAATCTCTATTCCGCTTCCTTCTTGCGAAAATGCGTGAGATCCTTCACATCCAAGGTGGTCAATGCGGTAACCAGATCGGTGCCAAGTTCTGGGAAGTGGTTTGCGCCGAACACGGCATAGATCCAACCGGTAGGTACACCGGAGACTCAGATCTACAACTTGAGCGCATCAATGTTTACTACAACGAAGCTAGTTGCGGTAGATTCGTTCCTCGTGCTGTGCTTATGGATTTGGAGCCTGGAACCATGGATAGTCTCAGATCTGGACCGTATGGTCAAACCTTCCGTCCTGATAACTTCGTTTTCGGTCAGTCTGGTGCTGGTAACAACTGGGCTAAGGGACATTACACTGAAGGAGCTGAGCTAATTGATTCGGTACTCGATGTTGTTCGTAAGGAAGCTGAGAACTGTGACTGCTTGCAAGGTAAAAATTTCGCTAGATCTGTTCGATTTTAGGGTTTGATTTTGCTTTCGTTGAATTGTTTTTGGTGTTATTGGGACTACTCTGAACTGTGGGATTTTTTTGTTTGTTTGTAGGGTTTCAGGTTTGTCATTCGTTGGGAGGAGGAACTGGATCTGGTATGGGAACACTTTTGATTTCCAAGATCCGTGAAGAGTACCCAGATCGAATGATGCTTACTTTCTCAGTGTTCCCTTCGCCTAAGGTTTCTGACACCGTTGTTGAGCCTTACAACGCTACTTTGTCTGTTCATCAGCTTGTTGAGAATGCAGATGAGTGCATGGTTCTTGATAATGAGGCCTTGTACGATATTTGCTTCAGGACTCTGAAACTCACGACTCCTAGCTGTAAGTCCTTCTATGATTCATGGTCGCAGTGATAGATGCCTTCTGTTGTATGGTTGATATGCACTGTCTAGATGATGAACATGATTTGGTCATTGTTTTGCATCAGAAATGTTATGTTACTGTTTTCAGTGGTTTGCTCTTGCCTATATGCCTCCAGTGTTTTGTGTTATTGATTCTGTTTAATGTTCCCTGGTTAACTGCGTCTATGTCATCACCACATACAAATCCTTATACTGCTATTCTCGAATCTTCTTGGTGTTATACTTTCTTGTTAAGTGTCATGTGTATATATCCGGTACTTCTTATAACATAAGGTATTTGCAAAATGCAGTGATTATATAGAAAAGCTTGATTGTCAAACTACTTTTATGATTGTCAAACTGTTTTTATGATTGTGAAACTGTACTGTCTGCTTTCTTATATACTTGTTTTCTGTTATGCTCTTGTTTTAATATGCTTGTGGTGATAAGTGTCTATATGGCTAGAAGGACACTCACTAAACATCTTCATTCTCTGTGTGCAGTTGGTGACTTGAACCATTTGATCTCTGCTACAATGTCTGGTGTCACATGCTGTTTGAGATTCCCTGGTCAGCTCAACTCTGACCTCCGTAAGCTTGCTGTGAATCTTATCCCATTCCCTCGTCTTCACTTCTTCATGGTGGGTTTTGCTCCTCTCACCTCAAGAGGTTCTCAGCAGTACCGTTCCCTCACAGTTCCTGAGCTCACCCAGCAAATGTGGGATTCCAAGAACATGATGTGTGCTGCTGACCCAAGACACGGACGATACCTCACAGCCTCTGCCATGTTCCGTGGCAAGATGAGCACAAAAGAAGTTGACGAGCAGATGCTGAACGTGCAGAACAAGAACTCTTCCTACTTTGTTGAGTGGATCCCAAACAATGTCAAATCAACAGTCTGTGACATCCCACCTACTGGTCTAAAGATGGCTTCCACTTTCATTGGCAACTCAACCTCGATTCAAGAGATGTTCAGGCGTGTGAGTGAGCAGTTCACAGCTATGTTCAGGAGGAAGGCTTTCTTGCATTGGTACACAGGTGAAGGAATGGACGAGATGGAGTTCACAGAAGCTGAGAGCAACATGAACGACCTTGTTTCAGAGTACCAGCAATACCAAGACGCAACTGCAGATGAAGAAGGCGAGTACGAGGATGAGGAAGAAGGAGAATACCAACAGGAGGAGGAGTACTGAGTAAGTGTACCACCTTTAACCAAACCAATTTAGTCATTTGCTTATCTTTTTTTTTTCTTGTTCTTTTAAAAATGAAAACCTCAACTACCAGTTGCAGGTTTTTTAGTGCTTGTATTGACCACTCTGGATCCTTTTAGTCTTATGGTGTGTTGTTTGTGTACTTTTTGTTCTTAAATTTGGTTCGGTCTTCCTATTTTCGTCTTTCGTTTGAATCTTCTATTAATCAATGTCTAGCCATGTTTGTTTGTTTTATTCTCTCTCTTTTTTTTTTTTTTTTAAGATTTATAAACCAAAATTATGATTAAAATACCCGGAAATAAACTATCGAAAAGAAAATTACCAACTTTAATTAGGTTAAGGTTAATTAGGGTTTGCTCGGCCAACTAAAGGTTTTAATATTTTAAGCTTCCATATCTTATAAAAGACTATGAACTTTTTCATATTTTGATTATTTTCTCTGACGGCACAACGACGCTGATCTATCCGATGATACCGATTTACATTCCTCTTGAACTTCAGATTAATACACTCTTAAGATTACCTGTGAAGTCTTTACTGAGATTTTCGATGCGTCTCCAAGCTTTGGTCCTCTATCATCACCAGCCAAGATTTCAGAAACCGGCAATTAAACTTTGCTGCTTCCTCAGCTCCTCGTCTCCTCATCACTTTCGCCAAGGTTTACGGAAAAGAGCTCCTGTTATTCTCGTTACCTTACCCAACCGCATCTTCCTCTTCACCTTCTTCATGTTGTGTACCATACAAAGATTTGAGCATACTCAAACTCCATGGGAGAAAGGTGTACAATGCGGCTCGTGGCTTGATATGCGTTGGAACTACACGGAGGGTGGCGATATGTAACCCGACCACTTGGAAGCTCCATGTTTTTCCCCCAATCATATTCAAAAAAATTCCTCGTGATGGTGAACCGCCTTCCATCTATTTTTTAGGGTACGATCCTGTTGGAGACCAATACAAAGTGCTCGCGGTTGATAGATCGCGTTCGAGATTAAAGCACAAGGTTGTGGTATTGGGAGGAGAAGAAGTTAATTGGAGAGCGGCTCCATGTGTTGCATGTCCTCATGTTGCTAAAACATGGGCATTGTATATGAACGGAACACTCTACTACGGGGCTCTCAGGACGGACCTAAATGATATTTCTGTAATTGTTAGTTTCGATGTTAGGAATGAAACGTTCAAGAGCATCTACATACCTGTGGTTTATGAGCTTACGTGGCATACATATAAAACTCTGATCAACTACAATGGGAAAGTTAGTGTTGTCGAGCATCCTCGTGAGGATAGGTTTCGAATGTGGATTTTGGAAGATGTTGAGAAAGAGGAATGGTCCATGAACACTTTCCATATGCCCGAATCTGTTGCTGGCCTTGACTTCGACATTGTTGGTACTTTTCATACCGGTGATATTTGTCTAATTCCAAAACAATTCTCTGATCCGTTTTGTCTAGTCTATTACAATTTGAAGACGAGTAGCACGAGAAATGTTATGATTGAAGGACTGAATCAAGAATTGTATGGTCCCGAGCTTAAGAAGGCCACTGAATATAATGTGAGTGTTTCGGTTCATTTTGAGAGCTTATGTTATTAAAAGCCTGATTCAGTTTACGACTTTTCTTTAAACAATATATGCTTATTTATTTGTTTTTTTAATTATTATTATTAAACTATGTTTTTGGGAAGCCCCATGATTCAAAGATTCCATGGTCGACTAGATCTTTTCGGTTCTCCTGAAAATAACAGAATTAATATTGAAGGAAGTTCCAAAAGTGGCGTATATATATCAAGTCATGAGATTCATAGCAAGATGGTTTCTTCTTCTGTTATTTACAACTAGTGTACTGTTGAAGAAATAGATGTGAACGAAGGTGCAAATTAATTATGTTTTTCTTAATGACTGCAAATTAAATAGACAATTTCTTGCTACTTAATTAATTCAATATAATGGTTCTCTTAAGTTATAACACATGCCTTTTTGTGAAGCAATTATATGAACAATCCATGCATTATCTTAAGTTTTAATTCTTCTTCTATTTGTCTCCTTGTTGAAAGGTCAGCTAATGCTTAATTCTGTGGCTTTATCAATGCTGGTTTATGCTATGTCATGTTTCAAATTACCTTTGGGAATCACATCCGAAATCGAATCACTCTTAATGCAATATTGGTGGGAAAAATGCTCAAACCAACCCAGTATACCATGGATTGCTTGGTAAAAGTTACAGAGTTCAAAAAAAGAAAGGGGTGTTGGGATTTAGGGACTTAGCAAAATTCAATGATGTCCTCTTGGCAAAGCAGGCGTGGAGGCTCATTCAATATCCTAACTCGCTCTTTGCCCGACTAATGAAAAATATATACTATCTTGATGATCCTATATTAGACGCTAGACAAAGAAAGAATCAATCCTATGGATGGTCTTCTATTTTAATAGGGTTAGATCTTATTAAGAAAGGTACTCGATATATTGTGGGGGATGGTAAAACTATACGTATAGGATTGGATAATTTTATTGAAGTGCACCCACCTAGATTAGTACAAACCTCATCCCTGCAATCTCCTACACCACTCGAACATATAATCTCCAAAGCTGGTGATACTCGAACTTGGGAGAGACAAAAACTTTCTTCCTTGGTCCTACAGTCGGAGCAGGAGATCATTCAAAAAATTCACCTTTCACAAGTGGAACAACCGGATAAACTCATTTGGAACTATACTCGATCAGGAGATTACTCTGTAAAATCTGGATACTGGTTCATTACTCACTATCATGTTGACCCAGGGGATGCTTTGAATATACCTCACGGATCAGTTGAACTCAAGAACAAGATATGGAAATTTCGTCTACTACCAAAGATCAAACACTTTCTCTAGCGCATACTATCACAAGCTATACCAACCACAACAAGACTACGAACACGTGGTATGAATATTGATCCCTTATGTCCAAGATGTCTTCAAACAGAGGAAACAATCCACCATGCTCTATTTTCATGTCCTTTTGCAATAATGGCATGGAGACTTTCCAGTACTTCTTCCTTAAATATCACTCAACTACCTTCAAATACAGAGGATGTTATTGCTCAACTGTTATCTTATCAATCACAAACATCCAACATATATGATTCTCTTCTACCCTTTGTTCTCCTATGGCGTATCTGGAAAACACGAAACAATCAAGTTTTCAACAATTATCGTAAGAGTGCATCGAAGACAGTTCTACAGGCGAAGTCAGACACAAAAGAATGGATAAGCAATTTACAAAACACATCGACACCGTTGCCTATTCCACGAACGAACAAAACTACCTGGCTACCCCCAACACATCCGACTCTTAAATGCAATTTCGATGCGAGCTACGATCATCACACACAAGGCCACTCGAGGATGGATTTTTAGAAACCACCAAGGTGAAGCTATTGTATGGGGTGCAACTAGACTAACTTATGCACGATCTCCCTTAGAGGCGAAAACAAAAGGACTTCTTGCTGCGATACAACAGGCATGGATTAGAGGTTATCACTTAACTATATTTGAAGGGGACTGTGAAACTCTAATTAAATTAGTTAATGGTCAAATCTTGGATGTCTCTTTAACAAACCTTCTCCATGACATAAGAGCTTGGACTTCCAAATTACAGCAATTTTCTTTTACTTTCACAAAGAGAGAATGTAATAGGGTGACATATGCCTTAGCTAAATTTGGTTGTAATGATACTCCATATTACACTGACTCTGTTTTAAAGCCTCTTTGGCTAAGCAACTCTCTCTGTAATGACCGATTTTAATCAATGTATATATCTAATTTATGAAAAAAAAAGTCAGCTAATTAAATCGGATTAAATTAATCAGAACAAAACTAAACCACCTCTACCGGTAACAGAACCGGTTGATCAAATGTTAGTCTCGAATCTTTAACATAGAATATTTGGAGAATAGTTTTTAAACATTTTTGCTTCTAAAAGAAATCTATTAGTCCCTCGGAATCTGGGCTCTAGCACACGTTCCCGTGGGGCCACAGCACTTCCCTACGGAGTCTGTTTTTGCAAATGTGGATCATTTTTTGGGTTCTACAAACCTGGGATCACACATTGCAGCATTTCCTTGGATAATGTGGTATATATGGAATGCTCGGGTTTTTGAGAATCAGGTTGAACGACCTGATGAGATTGTTCGGGTGGCGGTTGGGGAAGCACAGACTTGGCAGCAGGCACAGGTGGAGGCAGAGTCGGACGAGTTTCCCTCTTCTCCTGGCGGGCGGCTTCCTCGGGCTGGGGGGTGTGATGTTTCCTTTCCGTCGGTTTTTCAGGGCATCGATGCTTTGTGGATGGTTCTTGGAAAGCAACAGATGTTTTTGCAGGTGCAGGGTGGGTTTGTACTTCATCTCAAGGGTCACCACCGATTCACGGCGCAACCAATTACCAGCGTAGTCTGTCTCCGTTACATGCTGAAGTTGAACCTTTTATTTGGGCGATGCGATGCATGATTGGACATGATTTCCGGGAGGTAGTCTTCTACACGGACTGCTCCGACTTGATGAAGATGGTGTCTTCGCCTCAGGATAGGCCAGCCTTTGCAACATACCTAGAAGATATCAAGACTGACAGGGAGGAGTTCTCTCCTTTCTCTTTGGTTCAGATATCTAGAAATGCTAATGTACGAGCGGATTCCTTGGCACGCCGAGCGCGTTCTAATCCGCATCCTATTTTATTTGTAAACAATTTACCCTCAAATTGGCTCAACTGAGCTGATTTCTTTTGTTGAAAAAAAAAAAAAAAATCTCTCGGAATCGAACCATTTACTTTCCTAAGAAAAAAGGCGTGAACCTTGCCCGTTCTCGTGGTACGTACGTATACTGGCTACTAGTATTACTTGTTTTTTGTTTGACCTTTACTAAATTATTGGCATTGCTAAGCTGAAGATATTGTCTATTTATTAATTGTTTTGTCAACGAAGGTGCCTAGTTTTTTTTTTTTTTTCAATCTTGTTATTTTTCGTAATTTCTTAATAGCGAGAAGGCCTACAGAGACGGCGTAATTATAAAACTTTTTGCGATATCAGTTCTATAAAAGAGTTCTACATGTAATTGGATAGTGCATGGACTATTCTTATAATTGCATCACTTGTTCTTTTGTTTTGGACGGCTCTTTATTCTTCATGCTTTCCTTTTGAATTTCATAAAATTAGATTACAAAACAAAGAAAAAAAAAGGTTTAAACTTCATGAAATCAGATTACAAAACAAAGAAACATATGTAAGGTTTTAGATCTACACCGATTGAAATCAATCCGACCGACCGATCTTACGAGTCATATAGATGACTTGACAAAATTTACATATGATCAATTTATTATGTCACATATAATAGAGTCCACAGTATATTTTTGAAAAATGTATTTTTTTTTTATCAATGAAAGTTCACATTCTCACTGGCAGAGACGCAGGGTTTATAACTTAAAACCAATGGGGGTGGTTATACATGGGAGTACGTACTTTTAATGGACAGCATTTGTTATCATAAATTTGTGGTTCAAAATTTCTTATCTATATATGCAATTTTTTTTTGGTCAACTATTAACCACAATAATACATGAAATTAAAAGTGACATCTTCAAAATTTGAATGGAATTCTATGTCGTTTCATAAAATTCCAAAAACTTTAGTCAAATTATCCATGGACCTGTGGAATTAATTGTGTGATTCTATTTGTAACCTAAGTAACATGGATTGAAAATATTTAACGTCCACTAATATTAGATCGACTTAACCAAAATGAAATATTAATTTTTTTTCTTTGTTTTTTTAAGCCAACCATGCACACACAAAAGGAAAAGTTCTTTATAAGAAAAAAAAAAAAAATTGTTAGCAAAGGCAGCCTGACGACGGCGGGAGGAGCTCGGCGGTTTTCCGGTCATCGGATGGTTTCTTGAAAGCAGTGCTTCCAAAGAAAAAGAAACCCACGGCATATCCGGCGATAGCAACGATGAAAACGCCAGCGTTAAAGGACATAACAGCGAGCATCACCAAATACGACAGGCCAGTCTTGAGTGTATACACGGCTGTCTGAGAAAGCCCAGCGGCGCGGCTGGTGGAGCTATCCGCACGGAGGAAAGGAGAATGGGCGAGCCACTCGGAAATCACAGCGAGAAAGAAGACAACGACGAGACAAAGAGCGTACATGCCGGAGCTAGTCCCGGGCCAGCCGGAGAAGAGAACCTCCGTGTTCTTGCCCCAGAAGAATGTCATGTGCATCATCATCATGTGTGGTTTGGTATGATTCGACATCGATGATGATGATGATGGTGGTGGCATATGCATGTTATCGTGATCCATGTTTACTAAAATGGTATATAGGTATTATGATGGATTCTGTTCATAGACAAAAGTTTTAAGAGAGAATAGGTTCGTATTTATTGTGTTTTCTTAAATGTATATGTGTAATGTGTTGTACTGTAGTACAAGTACATCATGGTTTGACTTGTTAATTTTTTTTGTGTAGTACAAACATTCGTTATATTAGAATATCCCCTAAATAGATTTTCAAAAGAAAGAAAAAAAAAAATCCCCTAAATATATATGTTTACCTTATTTTCATGATAAAAAATGCATCATACCTCTTCTTATTTGACGGAGTATTAAGAATTTGATGATAAAATTATAACACTTGAATAGTAACTTAGTTTTCAAAATAAAATTCAAATAGGTCTATGACATTACTTTTTTTTTTTCTTTTGTGGTATTGGTTGAGGAAATTGTTGACTCATTAAATTCTTGGTTTAGAACTTCTCAAAGTAGTCCAACAATATTCATAACTGCACTAGAGAGAAAAGCTACCACAGATTTAACATAAAGGTCTTACTTGTATGTCAAATAAATAGTTTAGTAAAAGAATAACTGAATATATCGTTAGGTAATAGGATTAAATTTTGTAAAACAATTTTTAAAAGTCTGTAAATCTAGTTTTAAGAGATTACAGTAAACACATTTTTTCAATAATTTAATCACATTAATTAGTTTTTTTTTTAACGGAATAGAATCAAACAAACTAAATCGAAGTAAACAAAAACCAAATCAAACTGACTGAGGTTGAGTTTTATGAAAACCAAACAGAATCGAACACAAACCAATACTGAACTAAACCTGGAATCCCCACCATTTTTTTATGATTAACAAAATTAATAAATATAAATCAATAATAACAAAATGAAGTTTACTTTAACAAAAAAAAAAAAAAAACAAACAAACAAACCAAAACAAAATGAAGTTTACAATTTATCATCAATAAATATAACAAATACATAGAAAACCTGAAAAATGTATATTTTCAAAACAAATTGATTTCTAGAATTTGAATTAGTAAAAAAGACACAGAGTATTTGGTTAATGGTTTCCGAGTCCATTCATCCGGAAATGAAATTAGAGAACAAAAATCATTTAATTAAGAACGGTTATTGATCCGAATTATATATCTTTGGCCTAAAAGACAAGTTATATATACCATATGATGGGTTTTGTTGTCATTTTTCCAAATCAGAATAGATCTTCGTAAAATGATTTTAACTTTAGAAAATAGTGTTCGACGACGTATGTATCGATAGCCTTACAAAGGAGAATAGTAATAAATTTGACTCATACGGCGACGTATCGATACAAAGCCTAAAAAGTTTTTGTACCTTGTGGTTCAATTCACGTTGCCCATCATTACATGTCCGTCGTTTTCCTCAGCGGAGACGACACGCAATACTTAGCTTTGACGCTAACACACATTTTCCCACAGTCTCTCCCTCAAAGTAACAACTAAAAGCTAACCTTTCTTTAGTCATTAATTTTAATCTCTGTTTCTCTCAAAAATTATGTACTATTATTCATCTTGTGTATAGATAGCTTAAACAATTCAAAGTTAATGGCAATTTCCACCGGCGCCGTAGAGTTTCTCCGCAGACGGCTCCTCCCAACGACGCTTATCCACGTCACGGCTTTAGACGGGATCGTTAACGTTAATTCCCTCTTCTCGCTTGCTCTTTTCCTCGGTCTCACCACAAGTGGAAACATCACTTTCCCTGTTTCATCCTCCTCAGCGGCCGAGAGCCAACATCTCCGCAGGTGTATCGCCGCAAAAGGAAATGCATTAGCGGAGAGGTTAGTCTCAAGCCATGTTTACTCCTTCAGCTTCTTCCTCTTTTCCAGCCTCATCGCTATGTCTCTCAAGCAAGCAATCAGGACAACAACAACAACAACAACAAGGAACGGGAACGTTGTGGTGGAGGAGGATGAGACGCGTGTGTTAAATGCCGGAGAAGGCCGTGTGAACCTGGCTGCTTTGAGGGTTGGGATCGTTGCTTCGTGTGTTGCGTCGGTTTTGGGATGTGGGTTCTTGACAATGGCGTTAGTGGATCTTGTTCAGATTAAACTTGGACCTTTGGAGTGTAAGAGAAGCTTTCATGCACTTGCGGCTATTGTTCCTCTTGTTGTGCTTGTTCCTTCCGCACTTGTTATCTATGTGTTTCTTGTTCTCTACGCATTTCTTTATTAACCCTTTTTTGGGTGTGTACATCAATTGTTTTTAATAGCTTTGAGTTTCAGATTCGATCAGTTCTGTATCCAGGATAGAATCCTCTGTTATTTTACTTAAGTTTCAGTAATGTTTCTTGAAGTATAAAGATCTAATCTTTTGTTTAACATAAGACAGAGAGACAAACAGGACATCATTGAAACAGTTTCTTAAGAACAAACAACGGATCAAAATTCTTCTGTTTCAACTTGATGTTCTTCTTCTAGGAGACGCCTGGTTGGAAAGACTCTAATAATATAGTGATCCTAAGAAAACGGCGAGATGGGGGGAAAATGTTAGAAGGAAAACAAACCAAGACATGAATTTTGTAACAAAATTATCTGGTTGGGGTATATAATACCTTGCCACCAGTTTCCTCTTGAGGCGTCCGACGAGTTGGTATCATTGTTGTCTCTCTCCTGATCCTTGTTAATCTGATTGATTCAACGTTTTGCAAAGTCAGAGATTTTGTCGCTTCTTAAAAATAATCAAACATCAAAGTTGCATGCATGAATCATGTAGGAAAACAGATGGATGATAACTCACTGGAGGGTAAGTATAGTTCTGTGTGGACTGAGAGTAAACCTCTTGACCACCGTAGTAAAGAGATGAACTTAGATTGCAGGATGAAGATTCTTTAGGTTTTTCTGTGAAGAAACCACCAAAACCAACGAGATAATGTATTCATTAGACCACCCGGATTGGAATTGTTATCTTGGCAAAAGAAAAGTGAATCTCAATGCAAAAATGGAGTTTTTCTCAGCCGTTTTTGGCATGAGATAGCTAAATTTGCAATCTTGTTTATTATGGATGAAGAAAACAGAGTAATTTAGAGTTTCTTCTGATATCATCTGTAAGAATGGTATGGTTTTTGCTTATTTTCAAGAAATGAGAAGCATTTTGAACCAATCTTGATTGTGTTCTTCATGTTCTTGATTGACTCAGTACCAAACCAAATGAAACAACTTGAGCCATTTTTGAAAGCAAGAATGACAAGTTTTCCAAATGAATCAGAACACTGTCTAACAAAACTTAGCTTATTATTAATTGTTTCAAGAAGGGAGACAAGTTTTTTGAGGTCTTATAGGAAAAAAAAAACAGTGGGAGAAAGGCCTTTCCACTGACCTAGGGACCCATGTTTGGAGCTTAGGATGTTTCTTGCTGTTCCCTGAAAACTCGAAAAAAAAAAGGAAAAGGATAACTGAACTTCAAGAATCAATCAGAAAGAGTAATCTATAAAAAGAGAGGATGGTAATAGAACCTTGGAAGGAGGAGGGAAAATGGAGTTGAAGTTGGCAGAGGAAGTAGATTCCTTGGGGCCAAAGAGTTGAGCGGTGAAGGAAGAAGACGATGATGATCCAACTCGTCCTTTACCCTCCATTATTACTAAGACAAATGTGTTATTACTAATCACTTAGAAGGAAATGAAAAGAGATGATGATGAATGATGTAGAAGAAGATAGTGTGATGAGGTATTGAGGTGTATAGCCACAACAGGATCATGGGTGTATATATAGGCAAATAGACAATGCTACAATGATAATATAAGAAGTCAAAGAACAAAAACTTAAACCTTTTACCGCTTTTAGACTTAGTCCCCCACCACTATGTTGATTTAGAAAATATTTACATTTTCTGTATGTTTCCAACCTTTGTTGATCACAAAGAGCCAAACACAATTGTACTTGAGCTTATTTAGTCCACTGGTGTCTTAATTGTTTTCAAAAAGAAGATTTGGCGGAAGATCTTAACATCGTTTTCATAGATTTCACCAGTAATGTCACATTAATAAAGAATGGTCAAATATCTTTGATCCCAAATTAAAAATGTTCTTCTTGTCTCGTCAAGTGGATGATGCCATAATGTTTATATCAGTTCTTACTTTTTGAACAAGGTGAAGTTATGTATAATATATTATTCAGATTATCCAGATATTATTGTAAATACTCAAATTGATTTGGCAATGTTCATGTATGACCAAAAAAAAGGTACTGAAAACAAAAACGTGAGCGGCAGGATTCGAACCTGCGCGGGCAAAGCCCACATGATTTCTAGTCATGCCCGATAACCACTCCGGCACGCCCACAAGGACAAGCATCATTTCAGAAATCAATAATAATAAACTTTTATTAAGTTGTTCATGAAGTTAGAATGATAAGAGAACCCTTCAACAACATGAGAGGCCAGATAAGATAAATGTGGAAAAAGTAGAAATGTTGTCAACTTAGAATCTTTACTATAAAGATGATGGATTCACAAAGTTTGGTCATGGACTAATATTATGAAGCATCAGAACAAGGAATAGAAGTCGCTACATAAAGAAAGATGATGGATTCACAAAAGTTTGGTCTTTGCCTAATATTATAAAGCATCATAATAAGGACTAGAAGTCGCTACATAACCTGGGTTCATTTAACTAAGTCTTTTGTCTTGTGATGTAACAGTTTGTTACGCCACTTGCTCAGATCTACTGATACTTGTTCAACATCACACATACTGGATCTTGATCAAGATAGACTTCCCATGTTGCTATTGTTCAGAGCCTGCATGATGCACACAAGTCACGGATGAATAACAGTCGCAAACATTTATCGTTACTCACTGGTTCAATTCAAGACTAAGACTGATCTACAACATGATTTGATTTAACTACTTTAAATTGCCAAAAGACTAAAACTTCATAAGTGGAGAGGAACACTAAATCAAAGAGAACAATTTGAGAAACACTGAGAAGCCTGAGATAGAAGAGTAGAGTTATGTGCATACACACCTCAGCATCTACCAAATATCTCTTCTGGTGGATCATAAGCATGTTTCTCAGGGAACAACTCTTCGAAATCTTTCTTCACTTTGTTTCTAAGAAGCGGATGCGGCAGAAGTCCTTTCAACAGAACCCTAAACGGCAACTCTTCCGGAGGATCTGGAGACTTCAACATGTCTTCATACACATTCATGGCATCAGCGGGACATCCATCTCTCAGAAATCCTCTGATAACCTCAGTATAAGTCTGAGAATCTGGAAAGAGGTTCTCTTTCTTCATCTTCTCCCACAACGCCATTGCTTCATCCATTCTTTTACTCTTTGCTAAGGATACAATAAGGTCCTTGTACATAAACACATCAGGTTGGTACCATTCCTGCTTCTGGATCACCTCAAACATCTGTAATAAGTTGAAGAAGCCAATCATCAACAAAAATGCATGACCCTAAGAGCTACAAACTAGGAAAAACACAGAACCACATGAATATACGTAGGTATATGAGCTACAAAGGAAGGTCTCAAAACTTAAGCATACAACTACACTAAAGTCAGCTCTGTTCAGACATTTCGTCGAACAGTTCATGTGCACCTCCATGAAACTCTGTATTTAACAAAAACTGACTCCATTTTTGTAGAACAGAAACACAGAACATTGCAATCAAACTATAAAGAAACGTAAACACGATCGTAGTAATCAACACAGATCAATCATTTCCCACAAAACATGGAATCAAACTAAATTTAAGCCGAAGCAAATAAAAATTGACGCTATCAAGAAATTGTCAAGTAAAGAACCCACCTTGATAGCTAACGCAGTCTCTTCTTGTCGTTCAAGCTCGCCGATAACAGCTAACATATCTAATTTCAACAATCTGAAAACATGGGTTTTTATAAACTTCTCAAGCTTCTCGTCGTCTTCTTTCAATCTCTTGAGACCCAGAATCACGAAAAGGGCTTCTTTCCCGATCAGTTTCTTCCCTCTCCAGAGAGGACCTCTTGGTCTCCCGTCATGGAACCGAGAAACAAAGACAGTGAAAGGTTTCGGCGGAATCGGGTGAAGTAGCGTCTTGGGTTTTAGATTCGAGAATGAAATCCGATGAATTGATGGGTTTCTAGTTAGGTTTTGAAAGAAGATCGATGCGAAAGCTGGGATTTTTCGCGAGAAGACGCGAATTGCTATCATCTCTCTCTCTCTCTCTCTCTCGGGTCGTAAGACTCTCCAAGGTGTGAACTTTGAATCGTCGTCTCTCCTCTGTATGACTGTATCACTTACAAAACGACAGCGTTTCAAGCTGCTTCGCTTTGTTAACTTTTCTTTAAAATCTAACTTGGAGTGGAGAACCAGAAACATCATATTCAATTATAGTTTTATAGAGATACCAACTGGTTCTGACACATTAGTTCGTAGTCGTAGCATAAATGTTATTATTAATCATAGTTTTGTAGAGACATATCCACTGATTTTGACACATTAGTTCGTAGCATAAATAACGATAGGGCTTTTCACAGAATGGGCTCCATCAGACCATATCAACTGTGCTGACTCAAGTTTGTCAGCTTCGGGACCTTGGCCTGAAACCGTAACCGTGAAAGACCTCTTCTGGTACATAGACTTCAGAGACAAGGAATCTGGAACGACCTTGATTGTGAGTTTTGATCCTCCGAATACTTTGGCTTTGTAATTCGACTTTGCCGTACCGACGTTTGTGACTGTTCTACGAAAAGTCAGGTTGAATGGTTCTGTTGCTGCGACTTTAGCCGTCATGGAAGGGTAGTTGAGGTTTCTTGGTAATGATTGGCTCTGTTCTTCACTGCAACTGCTGTTTTCACCCGAAATGAGTCTTAAACTCTTTCCCGTGTAGTTCAAGCCACAAAGGAAGGTGACATGGTCGGATATAGTAAGTTCATAGACAAGTCCAGGGTGAACTGCGGCTATTGGACTGACATGGCCAGCTCCATAAGCAAACTCAGCCATATGATCGGCCGGAGAAGTAGAGGTATTCATTGGCTGAGCTGCAAGAGACCCAAAAAAAAAAACAGAGTGTGACAAACCCTTTCTTGCAATACAAGAACGTTATGTTACCAAGATAAAATGAGCAGAGTACTCTAAAAAAACAAGAGTGGGCCTTATTTTGCATACCCGTAGTCATGATGGATGATTGGATCATGGAAGGAGACCAGCGTGGGTGAAACGTCTTTAGGTAGGCGGCTACACCAGCAATGTGCGGACAAGACATTGAAGTTCCGCTAATGATAGAGTAGTTTACACGTCTTGTGTCTGATTCGCTCGGTGGAGCAATAGGAGAATGAGCAGCAAGGATCTCTGTTCCTGGTGCTGTTATATCCGGCTGGAATTCAAATTCACATTCAATTAGACACAAGAGAGAGCAATACAAGTCAATTGATCTTCTATGGTTTCTATGTGTACCTTCAAGATATCAGGGATGAGAGTGTTTGGACCACGAGAAGAGTAGGATGCAGTGATGGGAGCTGTCTGGTTAAAGATCGTCTCACTTTTCAGAACTGTCGCTTTAGGGTTTCTAGCCAAAACAAGTCGAGCTTTAAGATGGATAATTTGTAAGAATTAAATATAATAAAACAGAGAGAAGAAGTTTACTTTGTCAAGTTCATATAGGAGAGGACAGAGTTATAGTCCTCTTCCGAGAGGACCGAGACTGGAAAAGAGAAGATTAAGGCGTAATCTACTTTGCTGCTCTTAACAATGGACGCGACGGCTCCCTTAGATTGAACTTCATCTGAATTTTGAGCAGAGTTGCATAGCACAATTTTTCCTTTTACACGCTTAGTGTCTAAACAATGTGGTGTGCAGAACCTGAAACCGCAAAAACCATTTAAATCTACTATGTGAAGAGCAAAAATAAATATGAAGATAAGTGTCTTGGGATGGAAGTTACCCAGCGGTTGCAGCATCACACCTACTTGAAGCTGATCCTCCGTACACCAGAGGGTACATTGTTCCGTTAAGTTCAAACGAGTTCACTGCTTTCCCCTGTTTTTCAACAAGTATTAATGTTAAAAGAAAGGACAAAATATGTTGTCTTTAAAACAAAAAAGAGTTTCTTGGTACTCACGACAACTGTCTTGCCATCTCCAAGAACAACTTTGGTGACAAACGCGCGGTTCGTGTTACTAGCAGCAACGGTCAAGATCCATGGTACAACGCTTCTGACCGTTCCACGCGCTGGACCACTGTTTCCAGCGGAGTTCACTGTGAGGATTCCCTTGGCCATGGCATGGAAAGCTCCAATCGCGATTGGGTCCAACTCGAATCGTAAAATAGTGAACGGAGAGATGGAGATGCTGATGAGATCAACGTTGTCTGCTATTACATCATCAAATGCAGATAGAATTCTATCAGCTCTGCACCCTTGAATATCACATACGCTGTACACTGCAACTCTTGCGGCTGGAACGCCACCTCTGGCGGTTCCGTTTCCAAGTCCGTAAAAGCTCACATGCTTCACAGCGTTCCCAGCAGCAGTGGATGCCGTGTGTGACCCATGGCCATCGTTGTCCCTGGCTGACTCCATCCCATAGTACCGTGCTCCAATAAGCTTGCTGTAACACAACAAATTAACATTCATTTCTACTTAGAAATTGACATCTTTACGAAAATTTATTGCTATCGATTTGAGTGGATTCATATCATACCTGTTGCAAGAGAAGTTTTTGCCGCCTTCACAAGCACCTCTCCATTTCTTAGGAGGAGGAGAAAAGCCTTTCTCGCTAAAGCTTTCCGATTCTGGCCAGATTCCAGTATCAATGACTCCAATGATGATATTGCTTTCGGTGGTTGAGTTTGAGTGTGCTCTTTCGTCTTCCTTGAGACCGAGAAAGTTCCAAGACGATGTCGTCTGGAGCTGGTGTATCCTGTTCGGAAACACCGACACAACTCCGTCCATACCTAATATTTGAAGATGAATTATTATAACATACACATAATCTTAATTTTAATTTTTAAGAATCACAAGAATAATAGTTTACAAACTGCATAATCCCAATAAGTACTCTATGATTTCTCGTTTGTGAGCCTTAAAAACGACACTGTTTAATACTGGACGTTTCTAGTACATGAAATATTCATAAACGACAGCGTATTCTTTATAATGGTTGGTTGGGTTGATGCATTGATAGTTCTACAAATCAGTACACACACACAAGAAAAATAAATATTACTAGTATCTATACAAACCATATAGTATATTCATTAATGTAGTATTTTAATAAATAAACGTTTTTCAAAGTCGTATAATCTATGTGAATGTGATGGCACTTACGTTCAACTTGGTCTCTTTCTGATTCAGTTAGCCAGGCCGAAAAACCGGTGAAACTCCTTTTATAGTTCGTCACGAAGCGATGCTCAACAGAGCTATACAAAATATAATAAATGTTCGGGTGAGTAACAATAATGTTGTAGAAATCAAGTATCTTTTTCTTGTAGGCTTTTTATCTTAACACAAAAAACTAAAATATAAATACGTCTATATATAGATAAGTATTACAACATTTACAACATTTACAACATTTATAACCTTTTTCCGGTGACCTTTTGAAGGACACTTGTATGATGAGCCAACGGTCCATAGTTAACGAGAGCAGGAAGTGCACCAAGGTATACTATGTACACCTGCAAGATCAACATCATCAACATCATTATCTCATAAGTCGTATATATGTAAGATTAACAAAATATCACGATGAGGGGGAACAACGTAACTTTAACACAAAAAAGAAAGAAGATAAGGGGGAACAATTACCTGTTTTTCTTGGTCATTCTCTGCAGAGCAGAACTTCATAATCAAGAGAGAGAGACAAACCAAGAAAAAATAAGATTTAGACATTTTCAATTTGTTAAATTTTAGAGAATGCAGAGGTTGTATCTTTTATAGGGAGAGATTTTGTTTTTGTTTTTATTTTATTTTTCTCTTTAAAATTTTGAAAACTACAACACGTCTACCTAGCTCACATTGTAATCAGTGAACTACAACATGTAGTTTTCACAATGCCACTACCAAAATCTTTAGACTACATCAATTCAACATTATTGTCTTGGATAAAGAAAAATATGTCATTATTGTCTTTGATAAAAAAGTTTTTTTTTTCAAATCATTATTTTTTCATAGCATAAATATCTTTCCTAGATTTGTGGGAAGCTAAATCATGGAATGGGGAAATTGCAAAGTAAACCCATGTACTAAAAACTGTTAGAGGTTAAGATACACACAGACCAAAAAAAAAGCAGTTAAGAGTCAATAAGTTCGATCATTTGGTAAAAAATTATTGTTATCATTTTAAATATTTCTTAGAAAACTAAAGAAATATTTGTACATGTTATAAATTGAAAGAAAATTGCCGAAAAAATCATCTTGCTCCTTCAACGCAAGTCGTTGACAAAAAAGAAAAGACAATGAAAGTCGATGTCAGGGAGAAAAAAAAAAGAACGTAAGTTAAATACAGTTACTAATCAATAGGAAAATACGCCAACTTAGTTCAACACAAAAAAGTGGCCACGCTAATTTCTAGTTGCTTTAATTTGAACAGACCAAACTAAATGATTAGTAAATAAAAATATACTTCAAGTAAATAGAGGATGTGACGCTAGATAAAAGAATGATAAAAGGAGATGGTGGCAATATTGAAACCTCAGGCTTAATTGCAAAAAACTAACCAATTGCATGCATGAAAGAATTCATAGTAAATCCTGAAAATTTTACATATAGAGCCAACGTGTGAGGCTTTTTTTAATTTTCACTTCCGGCCTTTTGATTTGAAATTTTTTTAATATAGGAAAGTTTTTAGTTCCAACATATGTTGGTGATATATAATATATAATCTGCAACATGACACTACATTATAGGATTGGGTAGATTTGTAATTAATTATGTACTTTAAACTTTTAAGGAGTTAATAAATAGAAATTTTCAATCTTAACATATGTTTATCTCTGTCAACTAATACACAACTAGATTGCTATTATTTTACTCTATACTGATGTTCACGTTATATATCCAATTGTTATGTTTTTACATATGAAAACAAATAAATGAGTTTGCATACGAGAATGAATTATTGATTTGATTTCCTTTGATTTAAATTTTCGTATCCAAACTACAAGCATGTTTGTTTATATATAAAAGCATATACCAAAAAAATCAGTTAGCCATTATTGAAAATCGTTTAAGAAAAAAGAAAAAAAAACAAATATTTTATAGGTTTGACCACGATCTACCTTTATCATTTATCAAAATTATTTTTTGACTGTATTCTATGCGACCATTTATACCACAAAAAAATTATATGAAATTATGTCAAATATAAATTATCTATTATAATATTTTATATAATTATTAATCTGATTTTTACTAAAACTTAAATGCATAAGTTTAACTGAGATAAATATTTTGCTTCCAAATATTTGAGATTGTGTAGTAGAGATATCATGGGATAATAGGAAGTGTTTTGTCATATTAAGTTGATTTTCTTCAAAAAAAAAAAAAATAGATGGCTAGAGTGATCACTGGAGATTATCAGAGACTTAGTCCCTTTTGATATTTAGAAAAAAAACTATAAATTGTTTCTAAAGGTTTTGGAAAATAAAATTGGATTCATATACTATCATAAAATCTCTACAAAAAAAAAAAAAAAAAAAATACTATCATAAAATCTTTAAAAGGATAACTTTCCTACTTCAACCCAAGTCGTTGTCAAAAGAAAAAAAAATGAAAGTCGATGTCAGGGAAAAAATTAAAATACGCTTGTACTTTATTTCAACCAAGAAAAGAGGCCATGCTAATTTCTAGTTGCTTTGAAGTTTGAACCTACCAAATTAAACTAAACGATTTGTAAATAAAATACAGTATACTACAACTACAAGTGTAAATAGAGGAAGTGACGCAAGATAAAAGAATGACAAACGAGAGTGGTGGCGATAGAAACCTCAGTCTTACTTGCAAAAAAAATTAACCAATTGGATGCATGAAAGAATTCATAATAAAATCCTGAAATTTTTACATATAGATAGATATAGCCAACGTGTGAGGCATTTTAAAAATTTTCACTTTGGACATTTTAATTTGATTTTTTTTTTTTTTATATATTAAAGTTTTTTAGTTCCAACATATGTTGGTGATTTATAATTTGCAACATGACACTATATTATATGATTGAGTAGATTTCTAATTAATTACTAGGATTTACCCCGTGGTACACCACATGTTTATTTCTTTTAATTTTTGTTTGTTTTATAAATCAATAACTCCGTGCATTTTGAAAAAAAATAAAAGTCAAATATTTATAACAAATAGATCAAAATTTAAGTTATATTTATGTGTTAGTTTTGTTTAGTGTAAGATTATATAATTGTATTTGACTGTTAATTATAGGATTTAACCCACAGTTTACCGCAAAATAATTTATTCTCTGCATTATCATAAATTAATCAAGTTAATATATCTAATATTCTAATATTGATAATGTTAGCAAAATAATGAAATGATAAATTATCTGTGTAACACCAAATTAATGATAACTAAATTTATATTCATATTGATCCAAATCGTTCGCACAATATAATTTTATTGTGTGTTATTTTAAATTTCAATTGTAAATATTAATTTTATATTAAAATAACTCAAATGTAAAATAATATATATCTGGAAATACTTGTTTGGTTACAAAAATCCTAAAACAATTTTTAAAATATATATCTGTTTATAAAAATTCAAATCACATCATATGCTGAAAAAATCTAAAATTTTATTAACTTTATGTATTAAATATCCAAATAATTAAATATAAGATTAAAAGGGAAAGGAGAATCTTATTTTAATATAACATATTGCTTTAAATTAGGTAGATAGATTTTAGAAAATTAAAATTATCAAATAAAGAAATGATTGTGTTTGGTTGTAAGGATTGTAGATAATTTAGTTAGGACATTGTTTGGATACAAAGATAAGAGAGGATGACACAAAAATGTACTTCAAAAATGTTAAGATAGATGTAGTTCAAATTTTTAGGGAGTTATTAACTCGCTTTAGACTTTCG